>NC_088308.1:14950530-15253560 GCF_910592395.1 Lineus longissimus | reverse complement strand
CCAAGCCTCTTCATCCGTAGTTTCCCCTAGTTTTTCCTTCCATTTGTTCTGTGTGCTGATAGCTTTGATGGTTGTCTTTGCTATCATTTTTGAGTAGGTGAACCTGTTTGGTTTTGGGGTATTCTGTATTTTTTTTAGAAGTTGATCTTGTATCATTCCTAATTTTTTGCCTTTTAGTTTGTCTTTCCAGGTTTTGGGTACTGCCCTTTTTAATCCTATATACTGTAGGAAGTTACTTGTGTTGCCAACTGTGGTTTTTATGTCATTCCATGTTTTGAAGTTTCCCTGATTGTCAATTATGTCATTTATGTGTGTTATTCCTCTTTGATACCATTCTTTGATGAAAAATGAGTTTCTTCCTATTTTTTTAGTTTAATGAAATTTTATTCAGAATCACAAGAAGATACAAAGTTACAAAAGGTATAAATTTCCAGGGCTGAGGCACAATGTGCATTATTAGCCCTGGAGTACAAACAATATATTTACAAAATCTTCCTATTTTTATCTTGCAGTTGTAGAATAATGGTTCATTTCTTGGATCTTCCTCCTCTAATCTATTTTGAAATTTTAACTCATACCAAGCCCGAAACACATCTTTCCAAAAAGGGTTTAGATGTTCGTAGAAAGATGGTTTTTCCTCCTTTGCAAGCCAAATATAATTACCTCCATATTTTTCGGTATAGGTATTGAGAAGTATTTTCCAGTCATCGAAGTCTAAGTAATTTAGGATCCGTTTTATCCATGTTATTTTAAGGCTTTTGCAGAAAGTTTCTATGTGTGGGATCTTTAGCCCTCCTTCTTCTAGTTTGTTATACATGACTGTGCGCTTGATTTTGTCCGTGTTAATTCATATGAAATGAAAGCAGGCGTTTTGTAGTTCTTTGAGAATATTTTCTGGGGGGTTTGGAAGAGCAGTAAAAAGATGAACTATTTTTGGTAGTGCTAGAGATTTTATGATGGTAGTTTTCCCAAAGATTGTAAGGTTTCTTGATGTCCATATGTTGAGGGTGTTTTTAAAGCTTGCCATTTTCTTCAGATAGTTACCTCTTGTAATATCTTCCTCATCCAAGTTGAAGTCAATGCCTAACAGTGTGAACTTTCCCTTATGTTGCCAAACTAAATCTTTCCCTGCTCCTTGATTATAAAAGGTCCCATCATCTCCTAATTTTATAGCAACTGTTTTTGCATTATTTATCTTAGGCCCCATAAAAAAAAATGTCAGTAAATCATCCCCGCCTGCATCACTTTTTTGACCCGCATCAAAAAAAATTTTATTTTTTAATTTTCAATTTCAATCACTAAATTAGGCTTTCAGCAGGTAAGAATTGATTCACTATCTATTCAGTTGCATTTCTGATGAAATTCTCTTTCCAATGATACCAGACATGTCTACTTTGGTTCATTTTAATCCACTGTTATTCACTTTTATATGAGGAAACTCGCCCCAGCGTAGATGACGGCCGGCGGCATGCCGAACGGACGACGATTGATTTGGCGCGAAAAACGCTACACTCATCAAATATGCCAAACACCATTGACACATCAGAGTTTTCAGCGTAACAAACAATATCACAGTGATTTTAGATAGTCAATGCTGTTTTACAATACTTTTCAAGGAGGTTCAGAGAAATTTGTTGAAAGATTTTGTCTTCAATTGCCAAATTCGCGCCTTTTTCAGAACACGTGCTCTCCCGGCGCTAAATGTATAGCGCGCCTCTCATGGCGCCTCGTTGAACTAAATCTTCCACTTTTTGTTACTAGCTGCCAGAATGCCGTTTGTCGTGTTACAGATTGCGCACAAAGCACGTATTTTGAAGGCGTGGTACGGAACATCTGTCCCGCCTCAAGCCACAATGAGTGACATTTATTCTGAGTTTTCAAGTAGCACAATCGGTGTGAGAATGACGTCAGGCCTGTAGGACAATGAAAGAGGCACCAGGGTGTAGTTAAGCATAAATTTATAGCATCAATTTCATGTTCAATTGTTCATGTTGCTTTCATTTAAATACCCGTTTCTGTTCTGAAAAAATAAAAAATAAAAACCGCCCTCCCTCATCACTTTCTTCAGAAAAAAGGATGATAAACTAACATTTTTTTATGGGGCCTTAAGCCCAAGCATTTTCCAAAGTTGTCTAGTATTTCCAAGGCCGCAGTCATTGATTTTTCATTATTTTCCAATATCATCTGCATACACTATTCAGGAATTCCGAGCCTTCGATCTCCAGGCCTTTGATATTTGCGTTTCTCTTCAGTGTCAGTGTGAGTACTTCCGTGGCGAGTGTGAATAGGTGTGGCGAAAGAGGGTCTCCGTGACGTACTCCCCGCTCTATACTAAAACGTGACGGCATGTGCCCGTTGTTCAAAATGCAGCTTTTAAAGGCCATGACTCATGCTTTTATGATTGCATGACATGTACAAATCCTCAAACACTGGACTTAAAGCTCCGCATTAAATCAAGTTTGATCAAAATTGAAGAACCCAGTCCAAAGATATAGCAAATTAACGGCTTTGTTTACATGTTATGTAACAGCCTTGGTAAGGTTTCTAAGTAAAGTCAGGCGGCAGGTTTACTGACATAGATCAGGCTGACGTTGGATTTCTTACTATAAATAGTATAAATTTGTCTGTATTACCTTACCATATTATAAGGTATATCGAAGCTTTAAATTAGAAATACATTATGATAGTATAAGTATTGTATAAATTGATGTATTTGATGCAATTTTCTGTAAAAAGAATCAAATTTGAAAAATCAATTAAGTTCTATAAATTTGCCTAAATTGTCTGGAAAACCTAATTGGACCATATTTGTGGGGTCTATGTTTTTTTGGGCATTGATTTTGTTTCCCCACTTCATGAATTAGCTCAAATAACACTTTCTAGATGTGAGAGTTGACTTCTAAAATAAATATAACCGGTTTTCCAAAAAAAATTAAAATATCTAATTAAAATATTTTTTGGAATACAATAAACTCATTTATTATGGGCAAAGGTATGCTTTCATACTTGAACATTGAAAATGTCAATGAAAAACAGACTTCATATATCAATTTTAAGAGCATTAATTTATATGTGTCCTCCCAAGTAGGGCAATATCCTGATCTACATCACAATTTTTGTGAACCCGCCGCCTGGCTCTAACAAGCCAGTTGCTAGCCTGATTAGGTGATCTAGTTGTCAAACACGTGAAAGGCTATATCTTCAAAATGGATGGAGCAAATTGCATGGGGTTTTCTGTATTATATAAATTGTTAGGTGCACTTTTGAAAACGTCTTACAGCAGGAAATGGCAAAATACCTGGAGTTATGGCCTTTAACATCCGTGTGTAGTATTTTGATCCATTTTCTAAATGAATGATACTTTGGTTATAGAACTGAATTTGGGTTGAAATGTTGGTTGCCTTGGAGGGGTATACCGAGAGTTTGGATTAAGATTGAATGGGTATATTGAAGTTGAATCTTTTAGGCAGCTTCGTTGGTGAACGATACTATGGTCATAGTAGTAAGTTTTGCTTGAAATGTTGGTTGCCTTGCAGAGGTATACCGAGATATACAGCTGCAAGGGTTTGAATTCAAATTTGATACTAACAGACTACTTCTGTGAGCAATCACCAGTTATGAAAAGTTTATATACCCGCTTATAAAAAGTATGTGAGTCGATCCCCGATAGGAAAGATACTCGATACTCATTTCGAAATACCTGGCTCCCCAGTGATCCACTGGGCTATTTATCAGGAAGAACGCACAGGAGTTTTTGCTGCAAGGTGCTCGTCCGCAACATAAAGAGGGTTTGCATCAAATCCTGATCATCTAGTGGAAAGATTCGCGTCTAATCTGGGTCAATCTGACGAAACCACGCTAACTGCAATGTATATACACAAAGGCCACCGGTCATATGCAAATCACCCATCAACATTCAGACCTATAGTGCAAAGCGCCCCAATGACCCAACACACACCGTAATTAAAGAATGCTAATTAAGAAAGTTCGATACACAGAAAGTCAAAACCGATAGCTAATCAAAGTCAAACTATAGGCTATTCAGAGGCACAAGTGTTTTACATACCAGTTGTTCATTCATCTTGATGCATTAGGAGAATATTCCAAAATATACGAGTTATAAAAGGGTTAATCAAATATTAATGTTAAAGGACCATTGGCATTATTAAGGGTAATATTACCCAGCTGTTGGCTGCCCAGTCACCCCCTATTCTACATAAGTAGTTTCCATCAACAAATTGCACAAAAAAAATGTAAAATTTGAAATCTGACTGAATTATCGCACTTTTCCAATGTTGGCAACGATTTGACCCGAGTTAGCTCTCCATGCATTGACTCTTTCCACGTGGAACAATGCACTAGTAATGTGTTTCCTGGAGCTAGGATCTACCTCTTGACATCATGGTGCGGATATCGATTTTTCCGACGTCAAGCTGATGGCGCTTGATTACCCTGATTACCCAACAATAAATGAAAATGAAGTTGCGTGTTAATAACGGGGTGATGTGAACTCAGATATCTGCGGGAAAGGTCTTTCGCGCCAGGACTTGCGTGTACTGAAAATAATGAATAACACGTTTTTCTACTTAAAGGGCTAAAACAAAATTGGAAAGCATCAGACACGTTCAGAAAAATAGTTTATTGATGAACCAAAAAAAGAACAAACATTCTGCAATGAAATGCCGACTATTACTTTAAGGTTTGAGATGCAAATCTGAAGAGGCTGCGAACTGTGACAGTCACGTGACTCAGGCGGGTGAACCAATCAGATTACATGAGAATGTAAACACGCAATGGCCACCAGGCCGGTCACATGACTTAGAAATGGCTGGCGCCCAGGAAAGTACACGTGAAAAGTTTGGTCGAAAAAGTTTGTAATAAAATGCTAAGTTTACGTTGTGTCCCGGAATAGATCAAAAAGGTGTGTCAACATATATTTCAAATACTTGACCAAATTTCAAATACTTGGCGTGGTTGCTTCAATGGGATACATCACATGTCAGGCTGATTTCAATTTGACCTACTTTCTCTGTCACAATTGTCAAATAGTGTACTTTAACTATGGCATGTTTCCTAAGTGCAAACCAATCAGGTCCAAAACTAATCCCTCACATCATGTACATTGTGCAGTGCAAACTGTTGCAGTCGTTGACTGATAAGGTTTTTTTCTTGCAGGTCATTGGTATAGTGACGAGAAAAGACTTGGCTCGGTACAGAGTATGGAAACATCGAGGGCGTATGGGTCTCGAAGAATTGCAGATATCACACGGGTACTTCCTAGATGATGAGGATATGTATAACTAAAACAGCTGTGCACATAGCTATGGCTGAAATAGACCTTAGATTATCTTTTATAGCCCACCTCTGGGGAGCCTTTACGCTACCATGGAGTGTGTTGCATCTTCATCGTTTTCTGGTAGCAGAGTATGTTTCATAACCACTGGGGCTAGATTACTGAAACTTAGCATGATGGAAGCTTTTGGCAATATGCCCAAACTTGATTTTTCTTTTTTGTTATTTGACATATACTGTCTGATTTCCAGAGGGCCATCTTGAAAATACATTTTTTTGCCATTTTGAAGCTCATTGTTATCAGCAACAAAATATTCATGATGAGTGCATGTAAATGATCCATCTCATATCAAACAGGATTTTGATTTGAAGGTCACAGAGGAAAAACTAACAAGTCTGGAAAGGTGGCACATTTCTTACTATTTGAAGAAGACTCTTAATGTGATATGAAGACACATATTAGGCATCTCTACATGTTGACAAAGATTTAGGTCAATGTGAGCTACTTTTTAGCTCACCTGTCAGGTGAGCTAATACGATACCGCGGCGTCTGGCGTCCGTCGTCGTCGTCGTCCGTCGTTAACTTTTGACAAAATCGTGGCACGTTTCTTAACCGCTTGACCCAGAAAGTTCATACTTATTCATGTTCAAGTTCATACTGGTCTGCCATATAGGGGGTGCTCTTTGAAAACCTTTTTTTGTCATTTTGAAGCTTATGGTTAAAGCTAGAGCGATGAAAATTTTATGGTGGGTGTATCTAATAAAGGTACATCACATATCACACGGGTTTTTGATTTGACCTTCATTTCAAGGTCACAGAGGTCGAACCCTAAAATTTCTTTGATCATGGCACGTTTTTTTGCTATTGGTCATAGACTCTCTAAATTTGATATGTAGACACCTATTGGGCATCTCTACATGTTGACACAGATTTAGGTCAGTGTGACCTACTATTCAGGTATAAGTAGGTCAAGGTTAAAAAAGCCCATTTTCTTTATTCCAGCAGATTGAAGTTTGAAATGAAATTTTAGAGGTCGGCCTGATATAGAGGTTTCGATAGTAAATAGATTAATTTCTTTTCATATCACTAGGTGGCGGTATTGTGCAAAAATGTCAGTTGGCACATTGCCAGCAGTTTTGAATTTCGCAGTTCGAGGCAATCCGTCGGGGTATCCCAGATGCGCAGTGTTGTACTGCGCCACTAGATACACAAGTTAATGGTTTATAATCACCCAGACGCTACTCATTAGGTAAACCTCTACTAAAAACACTTGCTTTAATTTTTGTAAACATGTCACGAGTGCTTAAAAAGAACCATTTTTGTGATCGTTTTTCGTCGCTGTAGAAATGTACACAGTCAGAGTCAGTCAGTGTGTCAACACAACAACGGTGTTAGTATACACATGAATCCATGATAGTCGGAGACACGAATGTAAACATTTGCCTGTTGGGTCGGAAGGAGTTCACCGTTACCGATCACTGCCCCAAGAAAGGTCATCTGAGCTGATTGACTAAAGTAGACGATGATAATGATGAAAATGTAGCACAGCTGTCATCAGTGCTTTTATAGTTAGGCCTATAGTCGGATTAATAAGTAAATGTCACTGACTGCCCTTTTGGGTCGCTGTGCAAAAACTATTGGGCCGATTTCTTCAAAGTTTTGTTTTTCTTGAATCTAATTTCGGGACCCAACACAATTTCCAGGTGAGAGATTTGCAAATTTTAAAGAAAAAAATTGTCAACTTTGGAGCCCTTTGGCCATTTTGGGGGAATCTGGAGGTCCCGATTTTTTTTTATGGATAGTTCTAAATGAAACTTGGCAGCTTTAAAGATACACACGAAAAAAAATTAACCTGAACATTTCAGCCAAATGCATCCAGAAATAAGCAGTACAGAGGAGAAAATGTCAAAATCAATACACTACGTCAATGTACACCAATACATACAAAAAAAATTATTTCGTAACCATGGTTACTGAAATATGAAAATCCTCTTGGGTCCCGAAATTAGATTCAAGAAAAACCAAACTTTGAAGAAATCGGCCCAGTAGTTTTTGCGCAGCGGCCCAAAAGGGCAGTGACATTTACTAATGAATCCGACTATAGGGCTGTCTTGTAACTATGTTATTGTCTCAAAAATGAATACAAACTGCTACCTAGTTACTCAGTACATCATATTCTATACTGTGCATTCCTTGCTTCAATTGTTCTTGTATCATATTTTTGGCTCACCATAAGGGGAGTCTATATGATAGCGCTGTGTCCGTCGTCGTCGTCGTCGTCGTCGTTGTTGTCGTCGTCGTCGTCGTCGTCGTATCCTAACAGTGGCACGTTTCTTTACTGCTAGGGCTATGAACTTGAAACTTTGTACACATAATGCCCTAGGTCAGCTGACCTCTGACACTGATTTTCGGTCCGATCTGATTCTCTGTTTGGCCACCAGGGGGCCAAATGTCGATATCTAAAAAGTGTGATATCTCGCTTATTAGTGACTTGTTTTCGATAAAACTTTTGTTGTAGGTACTCATAGCAAATATACATTTTATATTATACGGGTTTTTAATTTGACCTTGCTTTCAAGGTCACAGAGGTCATATGGCGTAAATTGGCCATTAGAGTGTAAACTATGGCACGTTTCTTAACCACTAAAGCTATGAACTTGAAACTTGGTACATATAACCCCCTATATCACATAGCCTCTGGTGCATATAATTTGGTTCGATCTGATTCCTAACTTTGCCACCAGGGGGCCAAAAGTGGAAATCTAAAAAGTGTGATATCTCGCTTATAAGTGATTTGTTTTCGATAAAACTTTTGTTGTAGGTACTCCTAGCAAATATACATTTTATATTATACGGGTTTTTAATTTGACCTTGCTTTCAAGGTCACAGAGGTCATATGGCGTAAATTGGCCGTTAGAGAGTAAACTATGGCATGTTTCTTAACCAGTAAAGCTATGAACTTGAAACTTGGTGCATATAACCCCCTACATCAGATAACCTCTGATGCCAAATTTTGGCCCGATCTGATTCTTTATTCCGCCACCAGGGGGCCATAATGGAAAAAGTAAGAAGTGCAATATCTTGCTTATTTTTAGTGATTCGTTTTCAATAGCATTTTTATGGTAGGTTCTCCTAGCAAGGATACATCACATATCATATGAGTTTTTGATCTGACCTGCTTTTCAAGGTCACAGAGGTCAAATGGCGTAAATTGGTCATTTGATTGTTACTATGGCACATTTCTTAACCACTAAAGCTTTGAAATTGAAATTTGATACACATGACTCCCTACGTCATGTAACACCGAATTTCGATCTGATCTGGTACTCAACTCGGCCACCAGGAGGCCAAAACTAAAATAGGTAAAAAGTGCAATATCTTGTTTATTAGAGACTTGTTTTTGATGATATTCTTATGGTACTTACTCCAAGCAACGATACATCACATGTCAAGCCGAAGCTAAATACTCCTTCAAGATAGCGTAATCACACGCAATTCCTCAGGTACATCCCATTCATTTGAAATTTCGGCCAATGACAGCAGGTTTTATAAAATGTAAATGCGCTGTTTATTTTCAATAGTCACTGAATAGCTAAGACACATGTAAACCCGTCTTAATTGGCCAGAAAACATCTCTCAGCTTCTCCCACAAATAACGATTCACTTATTCCAACGTCAGTAACATGTGCACGCGGAAAACAATACGACTAACTCCACTTTTTCAAGACAAACCACACCATCCCACAACTATTGCATGATTAACCCCAAACAGTGACAAGTTCTTCCTCATACTCTCCCTTTCATATCGACAGGTGAGCACAATGGCCCTGGCCATTTCATTATTATTTGGTTAACCCTTTCAGTGCCAGCCTTGCATAAGCCTATGTACTGCCCTGTGCCTGGTTTGCAAGAGTTTTTCAGGGTTTTGTAAACCATGTTGAAATGCTAAATAAAGCAATAAAACCTATATATTATACCTTATTTTGTAGCTCTTTATTCATTGTATCATTTCACACATCATTGGTACCTTTTTTTTGAGTCTATGCAACACCGCAGTGTCTGTCGTCCGTCGTCGTCCTCGTCCGTCATATCCTATTTCAAAAACAGTGGGACGTTTCTTAACTGATAGGGCTATGGACTCAAAACTTTGTATGCATGACCCCCTAGGTCAGATGACCTTTGATACTGAATTTCAGTCCGGTCTGATTCTTGACTTGGCCACCAGGGGCAAAAACTGAAAACATAAATAGTGTGATATCACACTTATTAGTGATTTGTTTTTGATGAAATTTTTATGGTAGGTAATCCTAGCAAGGGATATATCACATATCATACTTTTCAAGGTCACAGAGGTCAAATGGCGTAAATTTGGGAGAATGGTCACTGTAAGAATTATTCAGGAAGAAATGTATAATATATGGGGTTTTTCGTGATTGTCTGGCCCAATTGGCAATATTGCTATTTGGGATGGTGAACAGAGCTAGGAGCAAATGCGATGCTTATGATTTATTTAAAGAAATAAAATGCCCGATTTAACATCCTGCAGAATCAGGGGAATCGGGTGTTTCCAGTGATATACGACACAGATGGGTTGTCCTCATGCATTCACTTTGGAAACGCATTTTAAAATAGATGTTACGTCCTGTTAATGGGGCACGTCATCATCGCGTACCTTAGGGAAAAACTCCCTAACGAGACCTTAAGACGTAATGACGACATTTTCATGAGCTCAGAAACTATTAATTTCAACTTAACCACTTAGCCATGAATAATTTGAATAATTTCCAACAGAAATCTATATGAAATATGCAATATTGGTGAACAGAGTGCCGTTTGAAACAACAGTGCGTCATCGTTTTCTTCAACGCATTTCCATTAGGCCCGAAGTGAAACTCGGCCCTTTTCATCAAATTTGGTATCTCATGACAACGGAGGTGTCCTCTAGAGAATCCAGTCAGACCTTTTGCGCACATTACAAAGAAATGCCTTGACTGCCTGAAAATACAATCTGTTCGGCATTCCCAAGGTCAGTTTTGCTTGCAGCGCGAATGCAAAATGACCAGTTGAGCTTAAAGGGGTACCTGTTTTAAGTGCAGTTTCCGCCAAATGTGAACCCTGCAGTGGCACAAGGCATGAATTGCCTTGCCCAAGGACTAAACAAATATGCTTCTATGATATATGTTGAATATATGAATAGCTTGATGCTTTCCGGATAAGAATATGCATGATTTGCAGTATGTGATTGACGCTGAACATGGTTATTTTGCACAATTGAGGCGTTCTATATACTAGTATATACCCATGGAGCGGGCAAAGTTGAAATGTAATATACATTAGTTAAATTGGCACGATGATTGAACTACATTAAATTTCTAACGTTACTGAAGTTTGATTAAAGGTTAAACACGAAATGAACTGCATTTAGGGACTTATTGCTGCTATCAACATGCAACCCCCAATAGACTGATTGGCGTACGCTATTTTCCACAATGCATTGAGACCAGTGACAGCAGGTCCTGTTCCAAATAAGGGCCTCACATATGGCTTGTGGTATTCGACTCGATGACTCGACGACGCGATGGCTCGATGACGCGATCGTTGCTATGGATTTTGCTAAAATACGGAATCCCATGATCCTGGTCTCCGGGCTACCACTGCAACAGCAGAGGTTTTAGCTCGGCCTTCCCATACCCAGCTACGGTATGTAGAAGGATGTGCCCCCCCCCCCCAGCCATGGCCACTGAAGATTGGTCCCCGCGATTGATTTTGATATTTAAAGGACTCGCGGAAGTTTCATAGCATGCAAAATGACCGGAGATTTAATTGACAAACAAGCTTCTAGTGGCCAATGTCAGATGTCATGTGGTAGTCTGTCAACAATCGGAATTTCGCATATGTGCAGTTTTTTAGACTCAGTCACTCAGTCCCTCTTCCGCCCCTTGACATCTGCCCCCCCCCCCCCCCCCCCCCAATACATCAGCCCCTATACATGCTTTCCGAAATTGGTGGCTTGCATTGGAACTAACTTTTTCCCCCTTGTCCGTCATTAAAGGCATCCAAGTGTGTTGGTCAACCATGACTATCTCCTTTGTCCCTCCACCACAGGCCTAGTTTCCCCTTATGACATCACTATTTCGGACACTCAGCGCCCCATTTCTGGAAAGGTGTATAGGACATTTAATATTGCCGTGCTGAACGGATATCCAGAGCCAACCTTGTCTCCAGGAACTCGCGTGTCATTTTAACATTGGAATTTCTGCTCGTAAAGAACCTGGGTAGGAGGTTGATCTGAACCAGCTATATTTAGGTGTATTCAGCTGTATTGACGGTAAGCTTGCATAGCAACATGGCGCATGGTTTTATCAAAAATGCGAACTTGTAGGAAACGAAAAATGGTCGGATTAGATACGGTGAAAACAGCTGGAAAGGGGTTGGTAATGATCGGTTCTTTTTTATTTTCCTCCACTTATGATTCTATGTATAAATTACAGTCCAGGCAGTGATATTCTTTAAAAAGATTCCAACTTGATCGCGTCATCGAGTCATCGCGTCGTCGAGTCATCGAGTCGAATACCACAAGCCTCACATATTAGGCATATCACCTACCCACTCCCGTACCCAATGCCACTGTCGGACCAAAGCCAGGCGCATGGAGAGATGCAGAACGCAATTCAAACTGACAACATCAATCAGTAAAGAATAAATCAAAGAGCAAGCGCTGGCCACTGTACATATTTTGTCCATCCTGGCATAACTGTTTATTGATACCCTGACTGCATGTTCCGGTAGGCCCCTCTGCAGAATTTGCCTTATCACTCAGGTCAGTGTTTCTCGAATAGAACTAAAATAGAATAGGCTAATCATTAATCTCTCTGCTAATACCCTGCACCATGGACCAGGTTGTATAGCACTACATACGTGCTGGAAGCTAATATTGATGTGGCAGGGAGAATATGCGAGAAGTTTGTGTATGCTTTTGAGAATGAGCGGAGCTCTCCAGTCGACGTGCTCTCTGAAAAGTTGTTATTTATTCCAAAACCACCAAGATATTCGACGTATGACACCCTCAGTGACACTCTTACTTATGATCCACACCTACGAAGCCAAAAGTTGCAAGAATTCGACGCATTTCCGAGGCCCAATTTTGAAACAAAAATCGCCTCCTATTTAGCGGCCACAACGCGCATCATAGTATAGATTTCGACGTATGGGATGCTAAGTATGACACAATTTGAGTATGTTGTCATAGTACATATGATATTTCTAGATGGTCGTTCCAGCCTTTCCTTTTGAGGAAACCTGTGTTGTCGGGTATCAGGAGATTTGTAGGAGGCTGCAGTTTTAGCATATGTTAAAAAAAGCCTGTCAGGGTAATGTCAACCTTACCTTGGGGTCTCATTAGGGAAGTTTTTTTGTATTCATGTGCGGCCAACCCTTAACCGTAGTTCCTAAAATCATTGATTTCTCTGTCCTCACAGTATCTCAGTGTTGATTCAGCAGTTGTTTTGGCAAAGACATGTTTTTTTAGCTCAGCTGACTAAGTCAGCCGAGCTTGTCAAATAAGTTGTTCAGTGGCGTCCGTCTGTCCATCCATCCATCCATCCATCCATCCGTCCATCCGTTAAACCCATGGTGCACATTTTGTAACCGTAAGACCTAGAGACTTCAATTTTGCATTTCTGGATACTTCTGGTCAAACTCTACTTTCCAAACAAAATTTGTCGCCATTCGACCTACTTCCTGCGAGCGAGAGTGCATGAAGGAAACTGGCCTATATCGGCCTAGGAGCAGCAGAATTAGTCGAAATATGCTCTAATATTAAGATAAAATTCTTGAAAATCTATTTTATTGAGAAAAAGTTCAAAAGGAGAGGGCGCTACCTGCCTTTTAATTATTTCTGCCGATTCAAATTCCCGCCCGATGACGTCAGCCATCAATGAAGTCTCCTATTTGCCAGTTCTCAAAACATGGCAGCTACACAACAAAAGCAGTAGCTCCAGGAATAAATCACTGTTCACTTCAGCTTCGTAATCGATTATACCCCCACTTTATTGTGTTTTGTGTGGTGTTCCTATTCAATCAACGATGTAAGGCCTTATTATGTTGGTTTTAATTGAGAAGGTGCATTATAAGCGGCGAACGAAATACCGAAGCGGAGACAAAATGGCGGCATGTTGTTTACGCCTGGAGCTCAATGACACTCAAGTACCCAATTTTCTGCTTAAAATTAATAAAAAGTAGTCTGATAGGCGATATTATCACGATGACATCGCCAATGTATTTTGAAGTGGAGAATTCCCACAGCATGTGCAGTGAATCGGCATGATTCTGTTCGCCTATTAAGTTTTAGTTCTACGATTCTTTCATGAGTAAAAAGTAGACATTCTAAGCAATACAATAATGTCACTCCCATAAAAATTGATTGGAAATTGAGGGAGCTACGGCAATCTGTTCGGCAACTGGAAGCGCTGAAAAAATACATTGCATACTGTACAATACCAAATGGCACATTTTAAAAAGCGCTCATTGGACAACGTAGGGAATCACCAGAAATGACGTCATCGCTGGTCTAAATAGAAAACTACGGTGGCGCAGTAGAGCGCAAGAAAAGGTTTAGCATTAACTTCGTCATGCAAGCTTCAGCAGCAAAACGATTTCTCATGAATGATTTATTTGATCATCATCAGCTTGTCTCCCCTGATAGATAAAAAAATGATTTACAATTTCCATCAAAGTTTTCTATTTTGTGTATAGTCACATGTTATTTAACTGGCAAGGAGCGAAGCAGTTTTGAATATTCGCAGGAAAATACTTCGTACTTGTAAACGAGGCTAATATGAGGAAAGCTCAGGCCTTGATAGGGAGCTCTTCGTTAACAGGGCTGGTGAGCGAGAAGACTCGGGTGGTGGTGGGGGGGGGGGGGGTATATAGGGGGGGGGGGGGGGTATATAGTTAGGATGATGCCATCATGGCAGTTGACCGAAGAAGCAGTTGGCTAGCACGTGAATGTCAATGATGGCGAGTAGTTGGTGGTTGGGAGAGGGGGGGGGGATATAGTTAGGATGATGCCATCATGGCAGTTGACCCAATAGACGCTGTCGCAGTATAGAAAATAGGTGGGGAGAATGTGGGAAACTAAACACAACAGGAGAAGGTAGATATTTTTTCCCGGAGATATTAGCATAATGATCCCAAGACCCAAGTGTAGGATTTGAATTCAAAAAGACATTAGCCGACCCCCTGTCCTATATAGTTTGAGGTCTCACTAGCCAGTGGTGATCAGGTGTTAATCTTGAAGTTAAGTTATAAGGCATAGAGGTGAAATTTTTCAAATTTGCGTTATACAGGGTGTCTCATGCATTGTGCTACATCAGTCTATGCATGACTGTATGTCTAGACGACGTTGAAACTTGATCAGATGTATTCTACAAGAGACAAGCTATTCAGAAATGTATAGGTTTGTGTGAGAGTAAGGTACTGCCAAGTCTACAGCCTACAAAGTTAGCAGACTGAAAATCTTTTGCGGAATTTTGCCAGTTCAAAGCACGATTTCTTCGCGGAAAGAGAAAAATAATCTCTGGCAGCAATGCAGCTTGTTGTTTAATGCATTTCGATTCACCCCAGGGTATCGTTACACTTTGATTCGGCCCTGTTTTGACGAAATCTTCAACCGAACAGCGGCATCTCTACGTAAACATCGTAGCGTCCCGTTGAATTGTTTGGAAAGGAAAATCTCTCCCCAGGTAAATTGCTGTGCATTAGCGTATACGATTCGCGTGCAAAAATGTCACCTGGGTGCAGAGGTTTTCTGGTTCCGGGTCAAGTTTTTTTCGTTGATGGTATACACACACTCTCTAACCATAAAGCTCGCCAGAGCTCCCTATGACAATGAGTATCCTCATTCATGGCATAAACTTCATGTTTCGGTAAATATTTTCATACGATGATTTCACCCGAATTATGGTCAGGATTGAGGAATGAACAGTGGCATAATTATGTCAACCAAAAACATTGGTACCGTAGTGAACGCAAAAGGATATCAAATACCATGGAGCATGCCATTTTCATGCATAATGAACTGAACACCGGGAAGATATTAATGATATTAACTCAGCTGAGCGCCAGGCCCTTGGCCCTCTTGTTGGAGTTTCTGAAACCTAGAGGGCTACCCAATAGGCGGCTAACAAGAAACTACGCATTTACTGTTGTTGCCGACGTATGTGTACACTAAACTTGGGATGTACGTCGGCCCCGTGTTGAAATGCCGTCCAGTGCCAGTTGGTGCGTTTTTCGCTGATTTGTGCAAAATTGAACTTATCTCAAAAGTTCAGGGCCAGGTACAAGTCGAATGGAAGGACCCCCGGACACCATCTCTGCTGCGATTACGGTAACCTACATCCCAGGTCACGCTGGAATCAAGTATGACGAGAGGGCCGACAAGCTCGCAGGGATGGCAGAAACCTTCGGCGAACTAACGCGGACACCAGCGGACGTCATCGCCACCGTGGAATCGCTCCTCATTGAGGAAGAGATAGCTGAAGCCACCACCTACTGGTCGACAGAGCGACTCGTCGAGAGAGGATCGACGTATGGAGACGGACGGAGGAGACACGAAAGAGGACAAACAAGTGGTTATTTAACCAACGTGAGCTAGGCGTCCTAACCGCAGGAACTTTGAGAGGCATCATAGAGGGAGGAGTGTATGGTATCACCCTGTATGATCCCCTTCCCGCGCAATCCCGGAGACACCGGACGATAGCGCCGCCACGGCCAGATGCCGAACTTCGCTGTAATGGCTTGATGTAAACACGTTCGAGTTGATGAGAAACATGGAATAAAAGTGATAGCAAACATCATAACTTGAAACTTGGTACATATAACCCCCTATATCACATCACCTCTGGTGCTGAATTTCGGTCCGATCTGATTCTCAACTTGGCCACCAGGGGGCCGAATGTAGATATCTAAAAAGTGTGATATCTCGCTTACTAATGACTTGTTTTCGATAAAACTTTTGTGGTATGTACTCATAGCAAAGATACATCATATATTAGGTAGGTTTTCAATTTGACCTACTTTTCAAGGTCGCACAGGTCAAATTGCGTAAATTGGCCGTTTGAGTCTAACTATGGCAAGTTTCTTAACCGCCAAAGCTATGAACTTGAAACCTAATACATATAACCACCTATATCAGATAACCTCTGGTGCTGAATTTCGGTCTGATCTGATTCTCAGTTTGGCCACCAGGGGGCCAAATGTGCATATCTAAAAAGTGTGATATCTCGCTTATTAGTGACTTGTTTTTGATAAAACTTTTGTTGTAAGTACTCATAGCAAGGATACATCACATATCATACGGGTTTTTAATTTGACCTTCTTTTCAAGGTCACAGAGGTCATATGGCGTAAATTGGCCACTGGAGTGTAAACTATGGCACGTTTCTTAACCACTATAGCTATGAACTTGAAACTTGGTACATATAACCCCCTATATCACATAACCTCTGGTGCCGAATTTCGGTCCGATCTGATTCTCAACTTGGCCACCAGGGGGCCGAATGTAGATATCTAAAAAGTGTGATATCTCGCTTATTAATGACTTGTTTTCGATAAAACTTTTGTGGTATGTACTCATAGCAAAGATACATCATATGTCAGGTAGGTTTTCAATTTGATCTACTTTTCAAGGTCGCAGAGGTCAAATTGCGTAAATTGGCCGTTTGAGTCTAACTATGGCACGTTTCTTAACCGCCAAAGCTATGAACTTGAAACTTGGTACATATAACCACCTATATCAGATAACATCTGGTGCTGAATTTCGGTCCGACCTGATTCTCAACTTGGCCACCAGGGGGCCGAATGTGGATGTCTTAAAAGTGTGATATCTTGCTTATGACTTGTTTTCGATAAAACTTTTGTCGT
This sequence comes from Lineus longissimus, assembly GCF_910592395.1. Classification (NCBI taxonomy): domain Eukaryota; kingdom Metazoa; phylum Nemertea; class Pilidiophora; order Heteronemertea; family Lineidae; genus Lineus; species Lineus longissimus. The sequence continues at coordinate 15,236,346 of NC_088308.1, read as the reverse complement.
AGGTACTCATAGCAAGGATACATCATGTATCGTACTGGTTTTTAATTTGACCTACTTTTCAAGGTCACAGAGGTCAAACGGCAAAAATTGGCTGTTAGAGTGTAACTTTGGCACGTTTCTTTTAAAACGACTGAAGCTATGAACCTGAAACTGGGTATACATGGCCGTATAGGTCAGATAACCTCAGATAACACATTCCAGTCCAATCTGATTCTCAACTTGGCCACCTTGGGCCCAAATCTGAAAACTTTCAGAATTGTGATTATAGCACCAGTCTGATGAACATGGGACCAGCTAACCCACCATACAGTATTACATGTACTTGCACATGGTTTTTGATTTTACCTCATAAAACTTTTTTATTTGGCTACATACTGTAACACTTTCTGTAACTGGCATGAATTAATTGTCTACTAAATATACTTACGGTGAGCACAATGGCCCCTGGCCGTTTCATTTGTATTTTGAATGTTTTGGCGTATGGCGGGAGCTATCATACGCTCGGGAGGGGGGTGATGTATGGTATCACCCTGTATGATCCCCTTCCTGCGCAATCCCGGAGACACCGGACGATAGCGCCGCCACGGCCAGATGCCGAACTTCGCTGTAATGGCTTGATGTACACACGTTCGAGTTGATGAGAAACATGGAATAAAAGTGATAGCAAACATCATATCTGAGTCTGATTTATCCCTCCACGTTTAACGGCAGATATCATTCAAGGAGGGCCCGAGCAGCAGCCAGCACTGTTACTCCTCTGTTAGCGGAAACAGAAACAGAAACAAAAGTTCAATGGTTGACGTCATCATCGCGTACCTTCGGGAAAAACTCCCTAACGAGACCTCAAAACTTATGTCTTCCATGACGCATTCACGTCATGAGAGATTTTTTGGCCAAAATTTTACAAATAGTTGCCTTTTAATCAACATTTTCTTGGTATTCAAACGAATATGTGCGGTATTTGATAGACATAATACTGCCCTCGTGTGTGATCCTTGTCACCAGATTGCACTCGTTAGTTTTCTCTGGCCTGAAAGCTCTCGACTGCAACGCATGCAATCTGGCGACTCGGATCACTCACTCGAGCAGTATTCTTATTATGGCACCTTTTACTTCTCAGGATCTGTCTCAGAGTGCTATTAGTTTTCTTCACTATTATACATGTATATATATTATATTATGTATATATACACTTATGTTTATATACTCTTAAAAATAAAAAGCGCCTCATTTTCTACACCTTGATTCAGCTATACATACTAAAAACCTACACTACATAATATTTTTCTAATGTCAGAGGCCCAATTTGTTCCCAAACACGCCAACCCAACGAGATAAAAGGTAAAGGATTCTCTCTTGTTGGCAAATTATCCGAGGTTTTCGGCTTTTTACACTTCTCCCATTCCAAAAGAACATGGGGACGTGCAATGGCAGATTTCTCATGATGCCATAGCCAACCAAGTATTCCGCTACGATGCTAGCTTTGCCCGAACTCCCGACTGTCTTTTCTACTCTGCTTACGATGATCCAAAGCACACATTCTTGGAGTGCCCCTCCACCGGTAATATTTGTGCACGCGTGATTCGAATCGCTAGTGATCTTGACACAGGCTATGTTTTTTGTCTAGAAGATTACGTATTTCTATTGTCACCAAACACAACTGTCAAGAAGCAGCTAAATCTCATATTTGTTTTGTCCAAATCAGCAACCTACAAAACCCTTTCGAATAAGAGTTTTGGCTCCGGCCCCACTGCCTCCCTTTTACTATTCAAATCATATCTCAGAAAGATCATCCAAACTGATTTGAATTCTACTGTCTCGTAAACAATTAAAACGCGTTTCTAATATTTTGGTGTCACACCGATGCCATCTGCATCATCGGTGGATAAGACAATGTTGTAATTAGCCATAACATAGTTTCAAACTAGTGAACTAGTCTTCCGCTTGGAAGTAGGGTAGGGCCCAGCTTCCAGCCAGGAAGGGCGACACCATTGTATCTCTCATTTTTCCTAAATACATTAAAAGATTCGCCTTCCATCGTAAGATTCATTTATCATTACTTAGTATTAGGCCAACCGCTGGTGACCTAGCATTGTTACTGGGTTGGTGTCATTCCCATTTTCACTTTCTCTTAAAGTTTCTTAGCTGCTCAATAATTTTGTCCCTAATCTATGTTGCAATTATATCAGTACTCACTTGTATAATGCATCATCTCGCTTTCTATTTTTCAGGAAAGAAGACGGTCTCTCGGGCAGCTCGTCTTTAAACCGGCCGTGACCCAAATTGAATCCATCCTAACAATAACAATAACATTTTCAGGTACCACAAATCTTTCACATTTGCACTTTTTCATTGGTGGCTTCTTGCCACTACCCCGATATGATCAGATCTCCCTGATCGGCCCTCTTTCATTTTCTAATAGCTTAACTCACCCATATGATACCAGAAGTGATGAGTAGTACACACCAACTAAATTGTTCTTTCACCCTTGTACTATCCTGATCCAATACCTATTATTGTTATTATTATTGTTATCATCGCTATTTTCACGTTTCATGTTAGTATACGATATTCTCGCATTTTTTGCCTATAGGATTCAAGTGTTTCTTCGCATATTGGTTCACTGTTTTCGTAAACATTCAGGCTATCTTCTGACTGGTAAGTTTTGGTCACTTTTGTGCCCGTTTTGGTTTTTTTGGGAACTTTGTTTTTCCAAAGCATGCAAGACTCTAAGGCTGATGTTACATACTGTATCGGATGACATATCCGGCCACCACGACCAACTTTCCGAGCACGCAAATTATTGAATATACTCAATCCAGGCCAAGTTAGATCGAATGAATGATGAGTTTCTTTTCAACGACAGACCAGTAGGGCCTAGCTGAAATTGACACCATTTTCTAATCGCAATGGTCAGGACATCTCAGGCATGTGAGGCCTTCTTACACGGTGCGGGTTCGAACAGGATCGAGGAAGGTTTGCTTTTTTGCACGCTGATAGGAACCGATTTTGCGTGTAGAAAATACCCGAACCTTCCTCGGTCCGGTTTAAACCCGCACCGTATAAAAAGGCCTATTGACAAAGACAGGCACATTCTGTCACAGTTTGGCTCACTGGTCAATTCAAGATGAAGATTTTACCCGCAATTTTGGCATTTAGTCTTCTCACATCTGTGCTCATGATGGAAAATGCTGATGATGTTGATGATGATGCCTACCCTCGACGTCATAGGTATTATTCTTTATCAGAAAAAATCCGTCTGTTAGATGACTTTCATGCTGCTGACATTTTAAGGCAGCCTCGTGGGATTACAGCCACTGACTTTGCAAGGGAATATAACATCCCTCGAAGGACGATGCGACGATGGCTCAATGAAGAAGAAGAAATTCGAGAGAGGCACCGTGAGGCCAGCAATCGGCAAGCTAGAATGCATCGACAAAGACAAAGAGGCGTAGGTAGGTCAAATTAAATTAAATAAAGTTTTTCCCCCATAACGGAATGATAACATTAAACAATGTAATCACTTAAAATTAGTTTTGGGAACTTGATCCAGATGAAGCTTTTTGTTTCAGCCCTCTGGCCCGAGGTTGATCGTTTGGTTACAGAGTGGATGCACGAACGACGTGGACAAGGACTCCCAGTGTCCGGGGAGGACTTGATGATGCAAAGCCAGCGTGAGTTTAATGGATGGTGGGCGGAGCTACCTGAAGACCAACAAGAAGAATACCGCATGAACAGACCTCACTATGCTGAATTTAAAGCCTCAAGAGGATGGTTATGTGAGAATGATGGGTATCTCCTTTCAAAGTATGAGGCCCGTTCACCTTTAAGTGGGAGTGTTTTTGCAAATGAGCTAAATTTGTGGCCTCTCAATTAAACAACTTTAATTGCATTCTTTTCAAGTTTAAAACGAAATGATAAAAATAACTTTTATATTGTAGCAACTAGGGAAAGGTAAACGACACAAAGCACAAGTAAAACATAATGTGTACTTTTAAGATCTACGGTATATACAGTACGTGAGGTTATTCAAGTTTGGCTTTTTAGCTCACCTCTTAGCATAGGTGAGCTTATCCCATACCGTGGCGTCCGTCGTCAGTCGTCGTCGTCGTCGTCCGTCGTCGTCCGTCGTCCGTTAGCAGGGCACGTTTCGTAACTGTTAGAGCTATTGAGTTGAAACTTGGTACACATGTACCCTTATGTAATGACACCTTGGAGACCAAGTTTCGGTCCGATTCGTTTCATGGTTTGGCCACCAGGGGGCCAAACGTTAAAAGTGAAAATATGCAATATCTCCCTTAATAGTAGTCGGGTGATTTTGAAAAAAATATGGTAGGTACTTCTAGCAAAGGTGCATCATATATCCTCCGGGTTTTTGATTTGACCCCCTTTTCAAGGTCACAGAGGTCAAATGGTGTAAATTGGCCGTTAGGATGTAACGATGGCACGTTTCTAAACTGCAATGACTATTGATACCAAATTTGGTACACATTTACCCCTTAGTCAGGTGATCTCAGGGACCGAAGTTTGGTCCAATATGATTCACCACTTGACCACCAAATCCAAAAACCTTAAAAATGTGATTATTCCTTACCTTCTTGCCCGATTGCCACCAATTTGATATCATGGGTACATCTAACCACCATACAGTACAGTGGAACCCCGGTCGGCGACCACCTCAGTAACGCGACCACCCCGCGAACACGACCAAAATTCTCCGGTCCCGAATGGTTTTCTCTCTAATTCCCATTAACTGGCCCTTGCTAACACGACCACCCCGGTACCCAGACCGCGACCACCAGCTTGGTCGGTCCCAAACTGCAAATTAACCCCGCTAACGCGACCATGAGGCCTAATTGCCGTAATCAACCATGACTGCATGGTATCAATTGGCACCTTCTTGCAAATCCGTGTTGATAATTAGCACCTCGAACACAATGACCATGGGAATCCATATGAAAATAAATGATGTGTAAGTGAGTTTGATCTTGGAGGAACTATACTTCAAGTATAATTCCTCCAAGGTTTGATCAAATGTAAGCGCAAATAAAATGAAGAATAAACTTTCTTTTCGATTCACGGCTTGTTTTTTCATCATTTAGTATTAAATGATGTCAAGAGGCATGCACACGTAGTTTTTAGGACAAATAAATTATGTTGATTAGTAAGAGTACCGATACTCAAAGTAAAGAATGCTTACTACGTCGTAATGTTGATAAAATACGTTATTAAAAAGATGATTTAATCAGTACCAGTTCAAATTGGCTGATGTTAAAGCAGGAAGACATCAGGAAGAATTCTCAACATCTTCTCACATCACCTCTCTCAATGTTAGCGGGAATATTAGCTTGACATCAAGAAGGGCAGCTGCCGATGGTGTGAATTACATGCTTGTTCTAATTAGCATGCTCAAGTTTTAATGTAATGTTTGGTCTAATTAGCTCTCGTCAGTTTATTTACTCATTTACATAAGTTGCAAATTAAACGCAAAACACTCAAGAAAATGATTTTTTATTCGTAATATACACACAAAATTATCGAATCACCCGGTGGCGTAGTCATTAATGCATGTCAATGTACACACAGCAGGACGATGTTTTGGCGGGAAAACCTACTTATGATTCTTAAATTCACTAACGCGACCACCCCGGTAACACGACCACTTCGGCTTAGTCCCTTGGGTGGTCGTGTTACCGGGGTTCCACTGTATATGTCACACAGGTTTTTAATTTGACCTTCTTGTCAAGGTCACAGAGGTCAAATGGCGTAAATTCGCCGTCAGGCCGTAACTATGGCACGTTTCTTAACTGCAATGACTATTGATCACAAATTAAGTACACATGTACCCCTTGGTCAGGTGATCTCAGGTACCGAAGTTTGGTGCGATCTGATTTGCCGTTTGGCCTCCAGGGAGGGGGCCAAATCCTAAATTCTTCAAAATGCCATTATTCCAAGTAATGACTTGCCTGATTGTCACCAATTTTATATCATAGGTACATCTAATTCTAACAACCATTCAATGTGTCACCCGGGTCTTCTTTGATTTGACCTACTTTTCAAGGTCACAGAGGTCGAATGTACTGTAAATTGGCCATTTTGGGGAAATTGTAATTGCTTGGACCTACATCAAACCTAACACTACATGACACAATACCATGCTCTTTATCCATCTTTCCTCCACATGAGGTGAGCACAATGGCCCTGGCCATTTCATCTTATCGAGGGAGGCGATGTTGATTCATTAATCCAATGATGCAAGATGACGCGACAGACACAACTTGGCCCGTTTCGAGGGACCGGCCACGTCACTTGTACCAGGGAGAGAGTCTCACCATCGCCTGGGTAACATTGTAACAAACAAACCTAATGTATAAATCTGGAGGTCTCCTTTCCCTCAAGAGAACCCCTCAGAGAACCCGGAGGATAACTGAACAGAACCCACGAGAGCTCGGGAGAACCTAGAAAGAACTCTAGTCAATAAGGGATTACACGTAAGAGTCGAGATGTAGTACATAAAGTAATAAATCGTGTCCACAAGCTCTGGCTTCTGCCTTTGTCTTCCTACGATCCCAGGTCACCTACCTATCGATATAGTCCCCAGGAAAGCATGAAGGGATGGTATCTCTGACATGTCTGACTGTCACCATGCAAGGAGTGTAAGGAGGATCCCAGGCCAACGACCATGATAACGAACTGGTGGAGAACGACCATGACAACAGTTACATGGATTCTTAAGCAGAAATGAACTTAGTTACCGAAAATCGTGCAAGGATTCTACAACAATACCTGCAAATGCTGAAGAACTGGTTGAAAACTTCCGCCAAGATGTAGCTACAACTGTGGAAGAAAATGGAATTGATCTCATCATTAATATGAATGAGACTTTTGCCCTATGGGACATGGCTCCCAGGTACACATACAGCACTAAAGGAGCCAAACGGGTAGACGTACGTACTTCCCGCGGCAACGCAAAGCTTGGTTGTACCGTAACGTTGGGCATTACTTTCGATGGGAGAAAGATGCTCGCCAGTGTAATCTTTAAGAATCTAAGGGCAGATGGAGAAGAAATGCAAAATTTACAAGCTAACGCTCCAGAAAATGTCCGGGTAACAGGTTCACAAACAGGTTGGGCTACCTGGGAAACGCTTCTTGCCTGGGTTAATGATTGCCTCCTGCCTTTTGTAGGGGATGCATTTCCCTTTCTCTTAATTTGGGACATGTTCCCAGCCCACAGAAATGCCCATCTCCAACAGACAATTGAAGATTCACCCGGTTTTGTACACATGATTCCTGGGAGGTGTACCTCAATTGTACAACCCCTAGACCGCACGATAATACGATCTTTCAAAAGTAACATGCGCAGGCTGTGGAAGGCATGGAAAATTGCGAGCAATGATGGACATGGCCGATCTCCTGCCATATCAAAGTTTGAGGTCATGCGCATCATTGGTGAGTCTTGGGGTCAGATAACCGCCGAAGCGATCCACACCGCGTGGAGAGCCTGTAGGCTACTACAGAATGATGAGGAGCCTGTACCGGAGCATGTAGACCATGATGTAATAGATTTTGGTGGGTCAGACGATGAAGGTATTGAAGATGGTCTGATCTTTGAGGATATGGATGACGATATTGAGTGATTTCAGGTCTTTGTACTCCTTGCACAATATCCGTGCATTTTGGTTTCTATTTTGGCCAAAGAGACATTAAATTGGCATAAAATTGTTTTTGTTGAAATCGTAAGCTTTTTCCTTTAAGTCTTTTAGTAGCAGGCGAGGGTTAATGAAGTCAATCCCCGCCAGCCATGGCGATTGTTGACGCTAGCCTGGTCTTTTAAGTCTAAACAAAGTTGACACTCACCGCGACCGCGCGGCATTGACAATGGTGACAATTAGGCCTATACAATGCACGTGGATTCCCATGAACATGGATATTCAATGATTTGCCGATCTTGGCGATTTCGCTCGATGGCCGGATATGTCATCCGATATAGTAGGAATGAGCTACTCACGCCACATTTTATATCGACTCGCGGCTCATTTTCACGTGTCACTCCTCATTTGTCACGAGTGACCGCAGCGGTTTACATACAGATCATTTTTCGCTCGTTCATTTGTCACTTGGATTTTCTCGGCGACGCACATGGACTCAGAAGAAGAAGAGATGGCAGCCATGCTGCTCCTGATGGAGAATAGAAAACGAAAGCGGAGGCGACGGACGAGAACAATGTGGTACATAAAAGTGCTGCATTTTGGCATTTTTTGTTTCTCATTTCCAATCGAAATTAGCTATTGTATTAATGTGTAAACTAATGAAAATGCCGAAAAGTAGCTATACTCACAGTTTCGAAGGCGATATCACTACAAATGCACATGGACGTCCACTTTCTTTGCCAGCTCATTTCACAAAGAATGAACATGTCCATTCATCGCCTCACTCGTGAAATGACATGAAATGACGTGAGACGACGAATGCGGGCAAAACTTACAAAATTCACTTCAATGAGAACAGGTCAATAGGTTTTCCAATGTCCATTCATCAGGTCACGAATGACAAGTGACAAATGAGTCGTGAGTCGATGAAACGTGAGGTCTATGTCACTTCAGCCTCAGGTTCCTGGGCCAAGTAAGGCATTCATAGCACTATGCAATAGGTCTACACATATGCCTAGCACTGGTAATCCAGGCGGGCCTAGATCACCAATCAATAGTAACAAGTCATTCGCGGAAGTATTAAATGATCCGATTACTCAATTGGTCAAAGAGGACACTTTCTGGGGTGTGAGGCGAGAACATGGAATACAATGCAGGTTTATTGATGACGCTACCTTGGATGATTACCTAGTCCAAATGGCAGTATCTAAAACCACATACCCAGAGTTTTCGGAACAAGCTGGGTTTGGTTATTTGAGCTTATTTAGTAAGGAGCAGTGAGTTTGGCCATATGGAGGGTCTTCTCGACTTGTAGGGTTGTATTTGTGGGTTTGGGGTGGCAATGGTGGATGGTTTTTCTCCTGTGGTGATCATAGGGCTTTAATGATGTGGAAGCTCTCACACGATACTGCACATGTAAAGTGATTTAAGGTTATATGAGTTGATTAGGAGCTGTTTATACTGACATTCAGTTTTGTTGTAGAGTTTATAAAAAGGGAAAGTTTTATTTGGACAGTTTGAGGTTTGGAGGTGAGAGGTGAGAGGATGCATTGCTTATGAAAGCAATGCGTCCTCTCACATTGTGCTGCAGATGTTAAATGGATGAAGCGGATACAAGTTGATTGGTTCTGTTTGTACTCACATTCAGATAGAAATGTCGTGGAATATCGGACTTGAGTTGTGGTTGACGAGAAGAAGGATGCATTGATGTGATTTTGTCCCTGCTGCATTTGGGCACTGGAATGTGTTGTATGCACTGACGTCATAATTGCAAGAAGTTTGGTGCATGTCATGTTGTTGAACTTTCTGGCATGAAACATTGCACTTGTGAATGTTTTTGGGTATGATACGGCTGCTTCAAATCGTTGACCAAATCATGAAATGAGCAGAGTGGATGCCGGTCGGGCCTAGGCCCACACTTGTACTACTTACTTGACTTCAAGCTCGGTGTCATTAATTACTACAAGCCGCCCAAAGAATACACACGCATTCCTAATGGCTTATGTCACTTGAAACATGGCTCTTTCCACAAACTTACCAGTTACAAGGCGCAAACACCGAAAGTACCGGCAGCCGTGGCTGTCATATTTTACCGCACGATGACATGAGCATACACGTGCATACACGAGGTGTACAACGTCATAAAATCGTGTGTGGTGGAACGTCACAAAATTGTGCAATGTCTGCGTCGTCATCGGATCTTGCTAAAAATTATCAGTTCACAATTTCGGACGCGTCATCAGTTTTGATATTCACCGATAAAATCCTTTTTTTCTTCTAAGTCAAATTTCGTCCACGCTCCTTTTCACCTTAAACTACCTTGAAAATTATTTTGCTAACTATTCCATGCGGTTAAACCGATTGGAGCGGGTTCTATCATAGATAACTGGAGGTCGAAATCCACAACCAGGAATATGACTTATGAAACCATTTGAAGCGGTCCGCAAAAGCCTTCGTCGTGAGGTGGTGCCGCCTGTCGGCGGTTCCGGGACCATTGCGTCCAGATACCCACATGCCAATTTTTTCCAGGTGGGGCAATCCAATGAAGGTAATTTCCCTTTAACGCTAGAAAGTGACGGTGGCGCCCTCTAGGATTCAAACATCACCATATCCCCCTTTATATCGACAGATATTCCCATTTGGCAGAGTACCACATCCCATGGAAGTATGACAAATTTCCCCGTTAACATAAGTTACTGGCGATGGCGCCCTAAGGTCGAAAGAGCGACAGATTTTCTTTTAACAATAGTTGTTAAGAAAAAGCTTCAACCGTCATTGGATTGCCCCACCTGGAAAAAATTGGCATGTGATTATGCGGGTATGTGGTATGTGGTATGTGGTTTTAGATACCGCCAGTCCAAGTAGCCAAAATTGTCGGAGCGGAGAATATTATCGCCACTTCAAAGTGTGAGCGTAAAGCGAAGGTTTTCTTCAAGTCTCAAAATTTTGCAAACCTTGTTGCTGCTCATGGGTTGACTGTGAGTGGCTACTTCTTGGACGTTAACCCGGTTGGTAAGCCGACCACCAATCTCATCATTTCGGGGGTACCACCCTTTCTAGCCAACGATGCCATAATAATGCAGCTTCGTTTATTCGGAACAGTAACCAATAACATTCGTTACATCCCCCTTGGTACTAGGAAAAAGGGCCTAAGTCACATTAAGTCGGGATAAGTCTGGATCCCGGGGCAGGGCTGCCGTACACTTTGATGATTCCATGTGATCCCGACATGTTCAAGGTCTACTTGTCATCCGATAACAATCTACGGTGCGATTTGTGTAAGAAAATCGGCCATCGTACGGGTCGGTGTCGTTCAAAAGCGCATCCAACTACCGTGATTCCTCCTGTCGTAGACAAGGAGTCTGCCGCTGCTTTTGCTCCGACTAATGCACCAAAGACCAACACTCCTACCATTCCTTCGGTCGCAAGACCTGCAGCGCAAGAGTCTGCTAGAGGCTCTGTATCGAAACCAATCAGGAGTGTTGTTGTGGACCCAAAGGCCAGCACTGACCGCCCAAATTCCTCTCAGGATGACACTCAATCACTACTAGGCGTAGATACTAACTCTCTGGTAGATCAAATGGAAACCTCTCAAACAGTTTCAACCCACTTGTGGGCAATGCACAACCACATCAGTGACTTGACACGCCCTCAGTTGACACTCCTAAAGACAGGGGATTGCCGTTCACTGTTGATTGCTTACCGGCCCCTAAATTGTCTGCAAACACTGCTAAGGATGCTCCAAATACTTTGCCGTTTCAGCCACCCTCCAATTCGGAAAACAGTAACCCACTTGTTGGCAACTATCATCCTGACCAGGATGCTGCAAATACTCTGCTGTCTCAGCCTCCATGTGATGTGGACAACACCAACCAACTTGTTGGCAACGATTATCCTGGTTAGGATGTTCCAAACACTCTGCCGCTCTCGGCCGCCAAGAGCGTGACAAAACCAGATGGACATGTTTTAAATACCCGGCTTTTTTCTGGCGAGGATAGCATGCACGAACCCACTTGTAGGAAACGGTCAACCTAACCAAGACGGCACCATATCTTCGTGTTCGGTGACGAAGACGCCAACATGTTAGATCACTTTGATCGAGTCTCAGTAGCCTCGACTGAATTCGATGATACGGGGAAGCTAGAATATTTCACCAATGCGCAATGTGTCACCATCCTCAAAAAGTTAAGAAATGTTTGGAAAGTCTACGACCGAGCCCTTGAACTCACGTCTGACGTTCCAAGGTTGCTAAGTGCCTGAACAGGTATCGAAAGGCAGTCAAACTGTCTCAGAATGATCAAATAAGAGTCAAACGTGTCATTAGTCATCTCCACTCTCCACCGGCCGAGTAACGTTTTTCATCTTTCCCCGTTGATGTCTACAAGTCTCATTCGCTTTTCGTTTTACTTTTCGCGATATTCTCGTTTCTGTCTTACAATGTAAATGGCTGCGGCGATCAAGGAAAAAGAGATGAAGTGATCCAGTTGAAGATCACAGAGTCCCATATACTGCTACTATCGGAAACACACGCCACTCCCCTGGATGAAGACAGATGGAGACTTCTCTAGGGAGGCCGCTGCTTTTTCTCCCGTGGCACTGCTGCCTCTGGCGGACAGGCACTTCTCTTCTCGCCAAGGATAAATCCAAATAATATTACATCCAATAGTTTATTATATGGGAGATGCTCCTATTTTGCGTTCCAATTAGAGGAAGTCAATATAAACTTAGTCAACGTTCATGCCCCGATGAAGGGGGAAGACCGCATTTCTTCTATAAGAAAGCTGGACGCCTTTCGACTTTAGACAAAACTGATTTGATTCTGCTCGGTGGAGATTTTAACTCAACCGTAAACTCCATGCTGGATAGAAAGAGTAAAAAGGAAACCCACCTGCCCTCCAGTGTGGCTCTTCGGACCCTTCTTGACAAACATGACCTCACCGACGCCTGGCGCGAACATCACCCCAATTTAGTTCAGTACACTTGGAAGAGGAGTGATGCGCCTGATTCTTCGGCGGCAAGGCTTGATAGATTCTACATAAATGATCATTGCATTTCTTTCGCCCGGCATTCGTCCAAACTTCCATCCTTCATGGTCACAACCCAATCAAATTGTCTTTGCAGCTTGGTCGTGAATCGAAATCCTCAAATCATTGGTGTCTCAATCAATACATTCTTACAGAACGGCAATACATGGATGAAATTATATCATTTTGGTCCGACTGGAAGAACAATCGGGGCGATTTTCAGTCTCTTGCCATGTGGTGGGAAATAGGCAAAAACCACATCCGAGTACCGTATTTTGCTGCGTATAAGGCGCAGCTTTTTGACCCAAGAAAGCCCTAAAATCGGGGGGGGGGGTGCGCGTTATACGAAGGTGCGTGTTATCTATGGCCTAGCCCTAGGAAGCCACCGAATGATCACAAGATTTTTTCCATCAACTCATTTCTTTTGACGGCTTTTTTGGCTCGCAACCAAGTCGGCGCATTTTATATTTTTGCACGAAAGAAAAATCGGGAATATCGATGCACTTTGCATAGTTCACCGATTCTAACTCGCCTGTTCTGTACGCAATACATATTAGTATCCTCATTAACATTTCAGTTACTTCTATAAATGTTTTTGAGGGTCCTTAGCGGCAATATTCAGAGCGTAGATGCGAGATAAATCCAAATCGATAAATCAGCTGATCGTGTGTCGCCATGATTTAACATCAAAGCGAGGCCCCCATACCGCCAACCACGTGTCAACACACGAAATTGTAGTTGAGCACAACACAGTTTTTCTCTCAATGAGAAAAGCTTTATCGGTTATATCCAGTACGAGCAAGACTACCGCTGTAGTGAGATAAAAAAGAGGAACGCAGTACAAATGTATCGGCTTTATTAGCAACTAGTATACAAGTATGTGATGCAGGGTCGGAGGTGTGTATGACCACTTTCCCTCTTCATTGTTAAAACAGTCCTTTTCAACTGAAAAAGAAATAGGAAGTTCAATTTAAAAACCGACAAAAATTGTTTATGGCCCAGTATACCCGGTACATTGTGTATACCTGTAGTATGTAAAATGTACCGCGTGTTATACGTAGGTGCGCCTTATGTCTGGATTTTGTCTACGGACTCAATGGGTGCGCTTTATACCCCGGGGCGTTTTATACGCAGCAAAATACGGTAATAACCACAGAAATGGCAACAAGAGAGCCCTATCCTCCTTAGAAAATGAAAATGGTGAAATAACAACTGATCCTTTGGATATCAAGAAAACTGCCAAAGCGTCTACCAACAGCTTTATACAAAATCTCCTACGGATGAGAAGGCACAAGATGAGCTTCTGAAGGATTTGCCTCGTCTCTCCGAACTATCCAAGGATACCCTTGATGCAGATTTTGACCTTAACGAATTCACTCGGGCAGTTAAAGATAGTCCACGGAACAAAACGCCTGGAATAGATAGCCTTCCATTTGAGTTCTACAGAGTGTTCTTGGACACGCTGGGCAGAGACATGTACGAAGTCCTTTGCTTCTCGGTTGAAAATAATGAACTCCCGAAGTCTTGTACAAGACCTGTCATTACCCTCTTGATCAAATCAGGCAACCCTGGTCTTACCAAAAACTGGTGCCAAGTCTCTCTGCTGTGAACAGATTACAAACTCTTCACTAAAGTGCTTTCAAATAGATAAGGCAATCATTGGTTGAAGTAATCCATCCGGACCAGACGAACACCGTTCCAAATCGAACCAGATATAATAATCTCTCTTTAATTTGGGACTCTATTAACATCGCTAATGATAGGGACATTCCTCTTGCTATAATCGCCCTTGATCAGGAGAAAGCTTTCGACCGTGTCGATCACGATTGACTTCGCAGGTGTCTATCAGCGCTAGGGTACAGCAAGAAGTTTATATCTTTCGTCAAACTTATCTATAGCCATCCTGGGTGTCTTCTCAAACTGAATGGGGACCTCACCTGTCCAGGTTACAGCTATGAAACGCAAAGAAATTCTATCATATCCGAAATCTCGTCCTTGGATAATAATGGGTGTCCATAATCCCGCATGGAAATTAACTCTCTAATTTGAGCACCAATTAACACATTGCCGTCATTTTCAGCGTCATTTAAAAGTCCAATGCTGATGCCAGCCTTAACTAGCTCAAATTTGGACTTATTGGCAACCCTACTGATGTAATTTAAACTATGGCTGAGAGGCGAGCCACTCCCATTTACCATTAACAGAACAGAGTTCAACGTACATGTTATGTTATGTTATGTGAAGCATAGATTGTCCTGATGAAGTTCAGTGTTCGCTTTATGATTACAGTTTTTACCTCGAGATCGTCAATTATATGGGGAATAAGGCAGTTGTGAGTTCTGTACGGGCAACCCATGATACGTCGGATACATTTTCGCCACGCGATATAGAATGAGTAGACCACTACGGGCTTGGACAAAGTACCACATTTGGCATCCGTAAAGTGACACACAATAAGTCTTGAACAGTGCATACTTGACATCAGTGCTGGCATGATAAAACTGACAAAGAAGAAGATTGGTCCCTAGCGTACAGGTCATTGATACTAGACTGTATCCGAACCCGGCCGGAATCCGGCCCAAACGGAATTCCCAAATGTAGCTCAGTGTTGTTGGGTGTTAAAACAACACCACTGAAAAATACCCTAATATACCCAATATTCTGAAGGCGAACACCAACAGCTTACTTTTAGCGGCGTTGAACTTTATCTTGTATTCAACTGCAAACTCATTACAGATTCCTAGTAATTCATTCAGCGCAAATAGTGCTGGTGCAAGAATAATTATATCGTCGGCCTAAGCAAATGCTGACAGGGGGATATTCCCGATCCGACAGCCGAACTTCGATTTACCCAGGTTATCAACGAGTTGTCCAATGTAGAGATTAAAGAGAATCGGGGACAGGACCCCACCCTGTTTAACCCCATTGGAGACAGTGAAAGGAATCGATGTATACCCATCCCACCTGACACTCATTTTCTGAATACTGTATAGTGTCGCCAGAAAGCGAGCTATAAGGGGACACAAACCTTTGTTAAGAAGAAGTCTAGGAGTATAGGTGATTTAATTCCTTCTTCGTCTCGCTTCAAATTCATAAAATGGCTGTCTTCCATACTTGTAGTATGCAGATCTAGTGGCGCAGTACAACACTGCGCATCTGGGATACCCGACGGATTGCCTCGAACCGCGAAATTCAAAACTGCTGGCAATGTGCCAACTGACATTTTTGCACAATACCGCCACCTAGTGATATGAAACGAAATTAATCTATTTAATATCGAAACCTCTATATCAGGCCGACCTCTAAAACTTCATTTCAAACTTCAATCTGCTGGAATAAAGAAAATGGGCTTTTTAACCTTTGACCTACTTATACCTGAATAGTAGGTCACACTGACCTAAATCTGTGTCAACATGTAGAGATGCCCAATAGGTGTCTACATATCAAATTTAGAGAGTCTATGACCAATAGCAAAAAAACGCGCCATGATCAAAGAAATTTTAGAGTTCCACCTCTGTGACCTTGAAATGAAGGTCAAATCAAAAACCCGTGTGATATGTAATGTACCTTTATTAGATACACCCACCATAAAATTTTCATCGCTCTAGCTTTAACCATAAGCTTCAAAATGACAAAAATAGGTTTTCAAAGAGCGCCCCCTATATGGCAGACCAGCAGTCAAATTGCGCTGATTTTCATTCTGAAGGAAGGTCTTGCCTAGGGGTACCCACACACCAAGTATGAACTTTCCGGGTCAAGCGGTTAAGAAACGTGCCACGATTTTGTCAAAAGTTAACGACGGACGCCAGACGCCGCGGTATCGTATAAGCTCACCTGACAGGTGAGCTAAAAAGCAATTTTACACTGCCAGTGCCAACCAAGGGAAGGGTAGTTTTTAATAAATTTAACTGAACCACAAAGCGGGAGTCCCGATGCTGTGGATTTGGAAGCCCAGATAGGAAGTGTAGGCTATGACTTGATTTATGTCTTTTTAACAGTTAATCTAATTTCATGCTACGAGGCCCAAAAGATGAATGACGTTAGTCACATGGGTAGGATCACTATGCATGAATGTACACCATCATTACACAATGCACTCACCACAATGAGTAATGACCACATGGCGGCGCACCGCAATTATTATTACGTCTGGAATGACCATCCTATGCCGCACGCGTGGACGGTAAACGATAGCCTACATAGGCTATGTGGTAATACTCAACCGTAGAAACAAATTTTGTGAATAACTATTGGGAAATTTTCTCAATTTTAACGATTTGATACATACCACTGCTGTGATCAATATCTAAAATTTGCGGGGAATTAACCCCTTCGCTACCGAGGCAAGTGGCATGCCCTGTACCGAGATATTTTACCAGTTTTATGCCTAATGGCGTATGAATAATTAAAAAAATTGTAGCTCCTTTACTATTCATCATAGACTAATAAAACCATACATTTTTGTAAAGCTGATTACCTTGGCTATCGATTGGTGTTGTTTCCTGGTATCAATTGGGTAAGAGGTGATCAATAATCAATTATGATCAATACTTTTTGATTGATTATGCTAAATTTATTGATTTTCTGATTTGAACAAGTATAAAACTGTAATTGATGAACTTACAAGCTATAAATGATATGCAGAACTCGTTGCTAAACTTTGGCTATTGTTATCACTGATATCGATTGATTACCGATATTGATTGATCAAAAAAAAACATGATATTTTCGACGTTTTTCAACAGAGTTTTTTCAATGAATTAGGATCATTACAAAGCATCATGATGATTGACCTACAATACACTGTTCACTGATTCATCAGTAATCAATAGCCTATTGGTTATTGATTATCTATCGATTATTGATTGATCAGTGATCATTCATAAAAACCCCAAAGTCGGTGGTGTCAGCAGATTCTTCCTCACCCCCACCCTCATCTTGACTATTGCCACTATTCACATACTCTTGCGAGTCCTCCAGTATCATAGAAACCGCCGTAGCCAAGTCAACACGCCCACTTTTCGCCATGTTATTCACAATACAATGCGGTATCTGTGGCAGTAATACCGCCAATTTATATGCTAATCGCCTCGTGTGTAGTAACGGCAAACACATGCCAATCTAACCACAGCGCCATTTTAGAACGATGAATGAAACTAAATATAGTCTGCTACAGACACCAGGGACATCAATACACCGTGCAATAGTGTCTAACGTGTACCGGGAGTTCTATACTAAAACATTGGTAGAGGGACGATATATCGTCCCTACTAGGTATACGGGAGACAAATTATAGGGACGATATATCGTCCCTACTAGGTACGCAAGGGGTTAAACCTCTCCTCCAGGGCACAGGTGGGACCGGGGACCAGCGAGTCTAGCATGGATAAAAACAACGGAACAATTGTACCGATTTAATTTTTGTAAAATTACAATGGGCGATTAAGAATAAAGATGGCAGGATCGTGAAAAATAAATTTTCGTTATTTATAGTTATGCTGACAAGGGAAAGTGAAAATGAAAATGAAAAATGAAATTTATTACGCCTTTACGGTAGCCTATCGGCATGATCGGTACCAAAAATGGTAGGACGAATGTTCATTAATTTAATTTATTTGATATCATCCAGGCCCAGAGACCAGCTAGGTGTGACAGTAAGCATTGTCCCCTGGAAAAGTGCCACAACCTATTATTCAGTGGCTAAAGAGACCCAGTAAAAGAGCGACCCTATCCCCAGCCCGAATCTTTTAGGTCTTTAAGTGTCCCGTGACAGCCTATAGGCCCCTACTGTTTTCCTGGGCTGAGAATTTCCTATCAAACCGGCCCCGAAGAGATTCCTTGGCCTTATTGATGCCGAAAATGAAAAAGTACCCCCGACCCCCTGACTGCAAGTGTCGCCTGATGCGCCTCAGACCTCAGCCGGTAGCCCCGGCCGCCCGTGCCGACATATGGCGAGCAGTTGCAGTCATAACCCGTTCAACTAAAAATATTTTTAGTTTAACTAAAATTGTTTTTAATGCAACTGATTATTTCTGTTCTAATAAAATCTCTTACAGTTACAATAGAATTGTCGGGGCTCTTCGGGAACTCGTAATCCCTACGCGCAAATTTGGATGGAAAGTCGTTTCTGATTGGTCTGATTCCGTATTTCCGAAGATTGCCGAACAATTTTAAAATAACAGAAATTGTGCGGGAAATCAAGCAACATTGTAAAACTCTCTCAGTTATATTATTTTTTATATATATTTTTAGTTGAACTAAAATTAATTTTATTTGAACTAAAAATATTTTCAGTTACATTTACCCTTTC
The DNA here is from genome assembly GCF_910592395.1 of Lineus longissimus. Taxonomy (NCBI): domain Eukaryota; kingdom Metazoa; phylum Nemertea; class Pilidiophora; order Heteronemertea; family Lineidae; genus Lineus; species Lineus longissimus. The sequence goes on along the minus strand of NC_088308.1, from coordinate 15,217,363 downwards.
GCTGCGGATGTACGCTTTTTTGCGACCAAAAAATTTTTCCGATCTGTGCGGATGTAGGGAGAACAAATTTAAATGCCTCAGTCACGTGTTCGATGAACTGCAGAATCAATAATTGATGAAATATTCGCTGTCAGTGACAGTGAATTCGAGGCGTTAGAAGACGAGTCTGATTATGATTCTGAAGATAATGCCGATGTACACAGCATGCATGGGGATGATAGTGTGCATTATTCAGGGTCCGAGGGGGGTGATAGTGATAGGGGTCAAGATGAAAAATCTAGTTTTTTTCCTCGTTGATTAATATTAATTAGCGTTAATTGGTTAATTAACATAATTTCAGGTAATTAACAAATGCATAATTTGAAAGTCCATGCTGTCCCCAACAACCTTTTCCGATAGTCCAAAGCTCTATCTCTTCTTCTTCAGGCTGTATATTGGCCTCAAAGTTACCTATGTTAAAATTGGCGTTTACAGTATTTTGGGGGCAGCAAGGAATCAATATTGAAATAATTTTTAACGGCGCAGCGAAAGGGTTAAAAACAATTTTAGCTCAACTAAAAATATTTTTAGTTGAACTAAAAATAGGAGGTTATGACCGCTTTGGCTCGCCATACCGACGACTGTCGGGTCATTTTATATTTCATCTTCGGGCAGTGACGAAAACTGGATGCACAATTGAACAGGTCGGGGCGCGCAGGTATAGGCTTATACCCCTAACACAGGGTATCGGCCTCCCTCGCCCTGGGCCACGGGGGTATTCAGGGTCGCCCCCCGTCGCCCCGCACGGTCCGGGGTCGGGAATGACGCAGCGGCGCATGCGTCTGTTAACGTTAAAATATATTCGGTGTAATGTGTAACAGAAGATCCGCCTTTATACCGTTAGTTGAACCGTTTCCTTTATCGTTGACAATACACAGCTATTGTATAGGGCAAATATATTCCTAGGACTAACTTTCCGTTTACACTGGCTTCAACCACGGGTCCAGATACGCACATGCGGTTGTTAACGTTAACAAATATCCTCGCGACTGGGGATATACAATGTATACAGTTTACAGTACAAGACAATCGCATCGGATCGCTTAACAAATATCCAGAGGATCTGGAAATATATCCTGGCACCGCTTCAGAGAGTAACACAACATTAACAAAGATACGCTTTGAAGCGTTACACATCCCATGGATCAGGTGTTCTATCCTAGTCCTATAAGTTCAACTCCCCACAGTCACAGAGGCAGCAGTTGTACATACTGTACAGTATGATACTAGTAACAGCATTCAATCTCAATCTTGGAAGCACACGCTTATAGTACCCACCACTTTGTATCATGAGAAATTTCCAGAAAGAAGACAGAGGTTTATGCCAACTAGGACCCCCAGTCCGATACATGCTTTGTGTCTCGGGCCACAATGAACAAGATGGGCGCCACGGGAGTAGATGTCCAGCTAAAGCTCACCACCATGTTGGATGAAGAAGTCGTCAACACAAAGAAAGTGAATGGTTTGCGGATCCAGGTTATGACCAAGTCCTTCGACATCGCCATACCAGTCGTGTATGAGAGATGTCATCCGAACCAGTCACAGCCAAGTACCAAGGCCAGAGACTGTAAGGAAATTACCTCACCTGAAAGACGTCGCTGACAAGCTGCACCCTTACCGAGAAGATTGGGAGATTGGAGTCATCATTGGGATAAATTGACCAAGACTATTGAAGCTGAGGGATGTTGTTCGCGGAGAAGATGAGGATCCATACGCGATAAGAACTGACCTTGGATGGGGAGTTATTGGAAACTTCACCGATAACATCAAGAGAGACCAGCTAGTCCACATTGCTTACTGCACCAAGGTCAAAGAGATAACAACAGCTGAGGTTAACCAACTGTTTGAGGGTGAGTCTACCGAGCAGAAGACAGGACGCGAGATGTCAGTTCAAGACCAACGTCTTTTGGCTATCGTGAAAACAGGAATACATCAACAGGAGGATTCCCACCTTGAGATTCCAATGCCATTTTAAAAGAGGATGATGCCAGTCTTCCCAACAATAGACACATGGTTGAGAAACGTCTAAGACATCTACATCATAAGCTGAAAAAGGACTACAAGTACAGACAAGAGTATACCGACTTTATGAATGACGTAACAACTAAAGGTTACGCCGAGAAGGTCCCTGACACACCTGAAACTTCCACACAGGTCGGGAAGCTCATATGGTATCCCACATCACGGCATATACCATCCGAAGAAAAACAAGCTAAGAGTCGTTTTAGATGCAAGCCCAGAGTATGAAGGACATAGCCTGAACAGACACCTACTGCAAAGCCCAGATCTGATGAACAGCCTCAACAGGATTCTGACAAGATTTAGGAAGGAGCCAGTCGCCGTGACCTACGATATATCGGCCTGCTTCTATCAAGTCTTTTTCCTGGAGAACCAGCATGATTGCCTGAAGTTCCTATGATTGGAAGACAGACAGCTTCACAAAGATGCCATCGAGTAATAGATAATAATAAAAAGTGCTCATACATTGTATAGCGCACTACGTTTCAGTGAAACCTCAGTGCGCTTTACAATAATTTTGATTTTAAAACATTTTTAAAACAACACTTAAAAGGATTTAAAAAGGTGGGTTTTAACCGCGACATTGGACTAGCATGGACTAGCATGGACTAGCTGTTTGGCTGACTGTTGGTCAAGTAGGTGACGAATACAACCGATTCGCCAGATGGCAAAAGAAGCTGCCTAGACATTGTTAACTCATTGAGAAGGTCTTATCAAGAGTAAAACCAAGGTCCTTTACAGATGGTTTTAACTGGACTGGTGTTTCCCCGACATTGACAATGAGTGATGTATGCTCTGGTTTGACCTACGAAAAAGAGATATTAGATGTAGGATATCTGTCTTTGGACCGTTGCATTTGAGCTTATTTTCCTTGAGCCACGCTCGAATTTCTTTTACACATTCTTCTAAGGATCTTACAGTATCGGGGTGATCTCCTTGCTTCAGTGTAGCGTATACCTGATTGTCGTCAGCATATGACATTAACCCATGCTTCACAATCATGTCCTCTAGGGGAGCAATATACAACGAAAAAAGAATTGGCCCGAGTACCGAACCCTGTGGTATACCACAGTCGAGAGGTACATCACGAGCAAACACCATCGAGGAGTATGCATTGTTTCCAACCCTTTAAATCAGACCTGAGCCACTAGAGTAACACCGCATTGACCCCAAAATGATTTCGCAACCTAGACAGCAGTATGTCCTGATCTATGGTGTCGAAGGCGGCCCAAAGGTTGAGAGAAACAGCACAGCCTCCTTGCATTAGTAGAGTGCCAAAAGTAGGTCCTTAACCACGTGCAACAAAGCAGTTTCAGTGCTGTGCCCCTTCCCGTAGGCAGATTGCATGTGTGGGTAAAGGCTGCTTGAGTTGACATGTGCGATAAGCTGCTCCGCCACGACCTTCTCGACTACCTTCGACACGAAAGATAAGTTAGAGACTGGCATTGCCTTGGTCTCTTAACAGTCAGTTCGCTATTCGACCCACTTGGTCTGGCCGCGCCAGTTATATTACAAGGAAAGCGTATCATAAAAGAGCTCTGCAGGGACGGAAAGGGGTGGGACGACCCAATTCCTGATGACGTCGCCAAAAGATGGGAAACCGGGAGGAGCCAGCTGAATGACATCAGTAAGCTTAGAATCCCACGTTGTTACAAGTCGCTTGATCGCATGGATCAGGAGCTGAAGAGGGTCGAATTACATCACTTCGCCGACGCTAGCCTGCTTGGAGGATATGGTCAATGTAGTTACATAAGACTATTTAGAGGAGACGGCAAGATCGACACAGCTCTGGTTGCAGCGAAGGCCAAAGTAGGACCCAGCAAACCTGTCACAGTGCCACACTTGGAGCTCACTGTTGCCGTCATGTCTGTGAAGATGTATAACTGCACAGAGAGCTTGCCTACAAAGACATCCAAGAGACATTTTGGTCAAACAGTAAAGTGGTACTGGGGTATATCAACAACGAGGCCAGAAGGTTCCATGAGTTTGTCACCAACTGGGTGCAGAAGATCAGAGAGAGTACGTCACCAGACCAGTGGCGACATATTGTAACTGGAGAAAATCCAGCAGATCTGGCATCACGAGGTGTGCGTGACAGCACAATAGAATTTGAAATAAGTGAAGGAAAGACAGGTGTCTTACAAAACATATATTAAATCTACATATGGATGACAGTGCAAAATGCACTGGGTGTGCACAGAGAGATTGAATGCACTATGCACATGTATGTATTTGGGAAGGGGTTGGCAATGTTGCTATAAATATACCTTTTTGGAAAGTGAAACCTTTTATATTACAATGAAAATGGAGCAGGGGGTTTAGGGTTTAAATGTAGCTATTTGTTATTCTGTACACAAAATGGTTTCACTTATAATTTAGATTATTATTGTAGAATTTGGTGAAATAGAAAATTATGTCTTGGAAAGATGGTGCCCAGATTGCATCTGCTCATGCCCAGTGACATGTGCAGAAGCAACTTCATGGAGGTGTTGTGGCCAAAGCACTAGATGGCAGGACCAAACTTGTGGAGAATTTTGAGGAGGGAAATATGAATTTTGAGTCAGCAACATCGCCACCCCCCTGACAGAGTCAAAACATATGTACAACAACATTCCATAACTAGTGGAACGTTTCGAAACGGACGTGTGACGAAATTCAAACGTGACGTCTTGGCGGGTGCCACGCAGCGAATCAATATGCGCACCAAAGCAAATCAAGCATTTGCAGCTTGGCAGTTTAGCTTGAACTGAACTAGCACTGACTATATCTAAGACTGACTTCCAAATCCTCCTCAAATCAGCAGTGGATGACAAGATTGGTATGTGATACCGAAAGCAAATATTGTACACAATATGTGTAGCTAGAGCAATTTTGGAGTCATACAATGCTGATGTAGAGAAGACGGAATCAACCAAAGACATTTAGAATGTCTGTCCTTGGAAAAGGCGATAGACACATGATGAATATCCCAACTTGAATAAGTGATAAGGAATATTCCAATGCCAAGATAATAGAATGTCCATCCTTGAAAAGGCGAATTTAGACAATTCAAATTTCAGACCTCCGACATTATCAGCCAATGACGTAAGAAGGAGCGATAGAGTCCAAACCGATCACTTGAAACTGACCAGCACTGACAATCCGAAGTCTGAACATCACAGAATCCAAAGAGGACAATAGATGTATTTTAAACTAATTTTAGGTGGAATAAGTTGCTAGCAACAAGTAGTAATAATTACTTTTTTACCGGTAAATTAAACGAAAAGTGTCCATCTTAGGAAAGATTGTTAGTTCAGACATCAGAAATCAGTGCATAGTAATTTCAGACCATGAAAAGGCTTCAAACTTGGCATTGTTCAGTCAGTACTTTGCAGTGCATTGTCTTTGCAGTGCATTGTCTTTCACACAAATTTCTGGTCCGGAATCGACACCAGCGAATCATAAACACAGGCAGAAAAACAGAAATGGCAACAGCTGAGACAAACAGTGCAATATTAGTATAGGTAGACACATTTTGTACCCATTAACAGGCACAACTTGAAAAAAAAAGAATGGCGGAATGAGCAAGCCTATGAGGTTTGACAATCGGCACCTGAATACGAATGAGTAAGGAACACACTGTCCCTTGAGTTGATTTTTGGTGGCAGCGCTATAGCATACCCCACAGAACAGGCCAACAATTGTCAAATCTAACACATGAATGCCAAAGCCATTGAATTTAGCAAGTAGAGATTAACCCTGTGTGTCTCAGTACCATAACTGCAAACTGCAAGACAAACCACAGATCTCGGCGCAACACATCCTCGAAACGTCTCGAATCCAAAGATTAGAATATGGTCCAGAATAAGAATTGAAACTGTTGTGTAGAGGTTACTAGCACTTCATACACAACTGTTTCCATTCGTTCACAGAATCAGCCATCTAGAGCAGTGTGTCACTGAGAAAGAGGAATTTTACTTGGGATATCCAAGTAAATAATATATATATATCCATTAACAAATGGATACAGAAATTTAAGTAATACCCAAATTATATATTTTGAATTAAACAGATTTCTCAGTGACATCCAACTCTAGACAACTAATTTTATCCCACAGATCCTGACAAAGTACTCAGCCTGAAATGTTTTCCTCAAGTAGCGCAATCCTCGCAACTGGGCGCACGTAGGTTGCTTTTGGTGTCTTGACCATCACCGAACGGACTCTTCCATCGTTGCCAGGGTAGGTCTCGACGACTCTCGCCATCTCCCATGATCCTCGGAGTAGGTTGTTCTCACGGACAATCACCAAGTCGCCTTCAGCCAGGTTTCGTTCCTCCTTTAACCATTTCCTTCGTACTGTCAGCATTGGTAGATACTCGCGAAGCCATCTCTTGCAAACGTGATCAGCAATGACCTGCACACGACGCCACCATCTCCAACTGTTGATTTCTGATGGTGAGACGACATCTGGAGGTGAAACGACAACGGCCCGGCCGATCAGGAAATGGTTGGGTGTCAACGCCGTATAGTCTGCTTGATCATCGCTATTATGTGTAAGCGGTCGGCTATTGATGACCGACTCAACCTCCACGAGTACTGTACGTAGGACGGAGTCTGTGGCGTTCTGCTTCGGAAGGACGGAGTTCATGGCTCTCTTCACGGACTTGACCAAGCTTTCCCATGCTCCACCCATGTGCGGGCTGGCTGGTGGATTGATGGTATGTTCAGATTCCTCAATGCTTTCGAGAAACTCTAGGCTATTGGACAACCATTTGCAGATTCTGAAGCCTCCCTCAGCACATATGTTGGTGACCTCCTGTGCTAGACCAATCGCAGCTTGGACTCCATGTATCGGTTTTGCCAGGTCATCAACATAGAAGGATTTGAGAACGGTTTCTGCAGCTTCTTGACTATATTTGTGGATATTGTCCATGGCACATCGCTTCAGTGCATAATTGGCGCATGTCGGACTGTCCTTCGCCCCAAAAATGTGAACTCCCATGGAAAATGTGTCTCCTTTCCATAGAAATCGAAGAGCGTCTGCATCATGACTCGGTACTCGTACTTGGTGGAACATTGCCTCTATATCTGCTGATATGGCTATTTTGTAGACTCTGAATCGTTGCAATACGCCAAATAAACTATTAAGTAGGTCTGGACCAGTCATCAGAGTGTCATTGAGCGATATTCCCTGGCAGGTGGCAGCAGCGTCGAAAACCACACGGATTTTCCCAGGCTTATTGACGTTTGTCATCCCGTGGTGGGGGATGTACCATGTCTTTGGTGAGCGATGTACGGCCTCCTCCTCTGACAGCTTCCTCGCAAAACCTTTACTGACATAGCCCTCGAGTGTTTCTGTGTAGAGACGCTTGACATCTTCATCTCGATTCAGTTTTTTCTCCAAAAGATAGTGTCTTTTACTCGCGATAGACTTATTGTCAGGCAGCGGAGATTCCGAGTCGCGCCAGAGCATGCCAATCTCGTAGTGACCATTTACCAATCGAGTTGTTTCCTCCAGTATCTGTATCGCCTTTCTGTCTTCAATTGAGAGTGAAGACTCCTCAGCATGTCGGACTCCAAATGATTCTGACCGCCAGAACCGTTCAATCTCTTCCTTTAGTTTAGCGTCCTTGGCGTTGATGATATTGACATTGGCAGATAATGACGTGGCTTGATCGGAGGTTCCAAGCAGAGTCCAACCAAGTGGGGTCTTGACCGCGCTAGGCTGTGTATCCTCTCCTATCCGAGTGTCAAACTGAAGATGTGCTCTAGCAACGTTGATACCGATGAGTAGCTTTACTTCGCTTGAGTCGATGTCTGACAAACCAAGACCGTTGAGGTGTTCCCAATCTGCAGATACTCGTTGTGATGGACACTGGAAGTGACTGTCTCCAACAACCCATGCTTCTTCTACTCGGATGCTATTCCCATCAGGATCGTTGACTGGTTTCAGCTGCATCGTGACGGTTTGACTCATCTCTGTCGTTTCCGCATTGAGTGTCTTTACAGTAAGCTGCTTGGACTTCCCCTTCAAACCAAGGTCCTTGGCCAATGACTTGTCGATGATGGTGATCTCACTGGCTGAATCCAAGAACGCTACGGTTGGTATCCATCGACCGTTGTTTCCCAAGGCATAGACCCTCGCCAGCTGGAAGAATGTACAAGGTCTACTCCCGCATCCAGCATTCATTGATCTATTCCGTGCTGTAACCTTTTCATGAAGTAGAGTATGGTGGGCCTGACCACATCCCGGCTCCCGGCAAGTGAAGTTTGACGGACATTTTTCGGCTCCATGGTTCGGTCGCAAACAGTTCTGACACAGCTTGGCTTCTGCGGTGAATTTGTTTCTCTCTTCTGAATTCTTGTTGAGGAAACGAAAGCATAGATATAACGCATGAAACTCTTTTCAAAGCGAACATGCTGGTAACTGCTTCGACGTAGTTTCTTTCTGGTCTTTCTTAAAGGACGGCGCTTCTTTCTTGAAAAATGGCGTTTCCTTCTTCGGCTTAGCTTTGGTCCCAGTCGATGTGATCTTAGTGTTGAAAGAGACTGCGTCCACATCCTTGGTTGACTTTCCCTTCAGTGCGCTCTTCACAGCATACGGGTTATACTCAGCCTCCACGCATTCGGCTAACCAATCCCTCAAGTCCCGTAGTGATGGTTCTCTAGACTGCGATATACGTGAGACATGCTTGTCCCAGCCTCGGGTACGATCAACAGGAAGCCGCCCAGCAACGCGCATCAGCAGATCTGTTCCCTGCATGTCGGTCACGTAGCCAAGTTGTGTTAGTATGATGACGCAATCACGTATATTTACGTAGAAACTTCGCAAAGCTGTAGAGTTGTACGACTGTAAAGTTGGACCCTTTGTGATCTGGTTCAAGTAGGCGCGCGCAACATAATTTCGATGACCAAATGTTCTCTTCAATTCCTTCAGCGCATCGGTATAACAGTGCCCACTATAGCCGATTCCCTTTATCATCGCTTTTGCATCTCCAGCTACGTGTGATTGCAGGCCATATGAGTGGGGATCCATCAAAGACTGGGATTTGTGTTGATGGTAAACCCCTATCGCTCTCGAGCTTGACCAGCGTCTCCAACATCTGCTCCTCGGGTCTCAATTTGGAGGAAGTGCCCTGGTGCAACATCGTTTCCTGCCCCGGAATCAACTCATCTATCCAGGCGTCGATAGTGGCTGGCGGTTTCCATAGCTTGGGCCTAAAATCCACTGGCAGAGCGTCTGGATTCAAACGGAACGGGCTACGAGTTGTGACTACTGGAATAGCAGCGGCTTGATGTTGTAAGGCTGGCGCTGCAGCAACTGACGTCTTGGCAACCTTCCTGTCATCATCTGTTGTCAGGACCTCGATCTTTGGTTGGAGTTGTTGGGCGTCTGGCTTTTTCACACGAGTATGGGGACCCTTGGAGTGAGACGACAACCAGGCTTGGACATGCTCATGCTTGGATTTCGACTGGTGGACCTCCGCACGGAGCTTCGACAGGCCATCATTACCAAAATGGAGTTTCTTCTTGCAATCATCCTGTATATCGTCAACATCCCCATCAGCTTGCTCCTCTGAAAACGAGGTCTCGGTGATTGTCTTTGATTGCGGCAACGCGATCTGGGCTACTAATTTCTGCAATATTTGATCAGCCTGCTCCGACCTGCCGCGCATCCATGAATCAGCTAGGTCAATGTCGTCTGGTTCGGTCAACGCCGACTTAAAATAGTCATTTGTTTCTATCAGGTTCAGTAACAAGGCTGAGACGGATTCGTGACAATCTCTGAGAGTGGCTCGGGATCTGTTGTCAACGATTGCCTTCTGCGCCTTGTTGCACGCCTTGGTTAGCAGACTCGCATTGGACGTCCTGACCTTTTTAATTCCCAGCACCGCAGCATGCTCAGGCATGACGGATGGCGGAGCGGCGCCGAGAATGAGAATGCAATCTGGGACCGGGGTTTTGTAAATAATTTAGCAATTGGAAATACTAGGATAAACACGTGACATTTTGTGTACTTAATTGTGCGTGACAGCACAATAGAATTTGAAATAGGTGAAGGAAAGACAGGTGTCTTACAAAATATATATTAAATCCACATATGGATGACAGTGCAAAATGCACTGGGTGTGCACAGAGAGATTGAATGCACTATGCACATGTATGTATTTGGGAAGGGGTTGGCAATGTTGCTATAAATATACCTTTTTGGAAAGTGAAACCTTTTATATTACAATGAAAATGGAGCAGGGGATTTAGGGTTTAAATGTAGCTATTTGTTATTCTGTACACAAAATGGTTTCACTTATAATTTAGATTATTATTGTAGAATTTGGTGAAATAGAAAATTATGACTTGGAAAGATGGTGCCCTGATTGCATCTGCTCATGCCCAGTGACATGTGCAGAAGCAACTTCCTGGAGGTGTTGTGGCCAAAGCACTAGATGGCAGGACCAAACTTGTGGAGAATTTTGAGGAGGGAAATATGAATTTTGAGTCAGCAACACGAGGTGTGGCAGCAAAGAATCTACAAGACAACGACTTATGGTGGAAGGGCCCAGCCTTCTTGTCATCACCAGGCATACAGCCAAGCAGAGACATCTTTCAATCATTTCTGGATAATCCTGAGATGAAAAAGGTCAAGGTTTTAGCCACACAAGCAAGGAGGATACCGCGGTGACGTCACATCACGTGATCCCGACCCATATTACTGATCGCTATGGCCAATCAGATTCAGTCTACTGACAGCAGCAGCACTGAACACATCTGCACGTCTCACTGTCTAGTGCGCTCCTGTACACAAAAACACCAATAGACATGAAATATTGCAATACCGAGTATGGATTCTTCCTGTGTAAAATAAAATTTACAGAGCAGATTAACTTCCACGAATAAAAAAGACGTTTGGCGTGGCCAAAGTGCGGAAATAATGTCTCCGCTAAAATACACTACGAAATACACTAGGCAATGCACTACGCAATATACAGTAGAGATGCACTTGAGTTTGTTATTGTTTTGACTTAGAAGCCCGCCCATATCATAATATATTCATGTATTCATGAAGTATGAACTCATTTCTGTCCCATACAACTCTAAGAACAGTCAATTTCTCCTTAAATCATCACCGAAATCGCGATATCCGCAGGAAGATTTCGTTCTAGTGTCCGAAAATGCATGATCTTACAGGGGCGCTAACTCGACAAATAGAGGGGAACTATGGGGATCTATGCGAGTTTTAGGTCCTACAGGTCTCGAACTTGTAAAATCTGTAAACATGCCTCCAAATCCCAATATGATAATGAAGAGATTGCCCCATATCTGGGAGACTGTTTTAAACCATCGCTAATTTTGGAAGATCGGTGCCCGGCTATTTGGTTTAAAAAACCCTATTTTTCCCCATCAAAACAGCACTTTTCATTATTCAAATGATAGCTTATTGTCTGAAGACTTCTTTCATAGCAGAAAAGTACTAATAACTCTGATTTGATGCGAAAAATCTAACTTTTTTGATGACTTGATTTTCCCTTGGCCGTGGATCGAGTTTGTTTACAATATGCAGCGCCATCTTGGAAAAGCCGTGACGTCACCGCGGTATCCTCCTTGCCACACAAGCTAGGCCAGAGGAAGCAACAGATTTCTTGTCCCGACTTGAGCGTTTTTCCAGTTGGCATCTGATGAAGCGAGCGGTGATTGTTGTCTCAGAATGGTAAAGGGATTCAGAGATGGTAAGATCGAGAAACCTCGTATTGCTGGAAACTTGGAGGAAAATCTAAAGCAGTACAAGCCAGTTGATGTAGCAGAAATAATGAATGCAGAATTGGTTATGAAAATGGTTCAAGCCCAATCCTTCGAAGAGGAAATCGCCCAGCTTCGCAAGATGAACTTGTAAGGAGAACCACCACAAGAGAGGAGCTCCAAGGAAAACAAAGCTATTGGAAAGAGAAGTGGAATCTACAGATTGGACCCATATGTCGACAAAGCTGCTGTCTTGAGAGTAGGAGGAAGAGTGCAGCATGCAGATGTCCCAGAACGTCAGAAACATCCAATGGTTTTGCCAAGAAAAAGCCATGTTGTTCAAGTCCTGATTGCTCATCATTACCGAGGCATTGCCCACTCTGGGAGGGGCATTACACTGAATGCAGTTCTGTCAGCAGGCTACTTGGTGTTAAAAAGCTAGAACCGTCATAACGACGTATCTGCAGAAATGCGTGATATGTCGAAAATTGAGAGGCAAAAAAAAACTGGCACAAAAGATGGCCAACCTACCAGAAGACAGACTCTAGGAGGTGCCGCCATTTACCTACAGTTCTGTGGACAATTTCAGACCGTAGTTCATCAGAAAGGACGGAGTGACAACAAAAGATATGGAGCAGTGCTTACATGCTTGAACTTTTGCGCCATCCCTAATGAGGTCTCAAATAGTCCGACACAAGCTCATTTTTGAAAGCATACCGGAGATTTGTGTGCCGCAGGCGCCCAGTCACACACCTAAGATCGGACCAGGGCACAAATTTCATTGGTGCAAAAAATTAACTCGCTGCAGCACTAGCGGAAATCGACCATGATCGTGTTAGACAAGAGCTTCTCAAAGACCAGTGTGACTGGATTGTCTTCAAGAAGAATCCTCCTCATTCCAAACATATGAATGGTGCTGTTGAACGGATGATTCGGTCTATCAGGAACGCTCTTTCCAGCCTGCTGATGGCTCATGGTTACCAACTCGATGATGAGCTTCTACGTACAATTATGGCAGAAGCCGAAGCTATAGTTAACAGCCGCCCACTAACCTACATTGACATAGAAGCTTCTGACAGCCCCCAGCCGCTTAGTCCCAGTCAGTTGCTCACACTGAAGTCGGATGCAGTACTGCCACCACCAGGGACATTTATCAAGAATGATTTGTACTGCAATCCGTGTAGAGGCGTGTCCAGTATTTAGCTAACCAATTCTGGACACGTTGGAGACGAGAAGTTCTGCTCATATTGCAAGAACACAGCTGTTTCAGCTAAGCCTAATCATGACATCGAAATGATCCATCCCCAGCACAGGCCTGCTGCCCAGCGATTGATCAGCGCAAAAAGCTTGTTAACCACTATGTAAACAATGTCTCTATCACACAATCGCAATACCCATTCAGTCTAAAGGGTAATGCGTTGGGGTCGTTCAAAACACGAGCGCAATCCTGTGGACGTTCCGCTTAAAGCTACGTCGGTTTTGATTGGCTCATTAGGTCTATCACGTGCCATGCCACCCGCCGACGAACTTTCACGAAATTCGGATCAGAATTGATGAAACAGTGACGATTTGCAGTATTTTTATAGATTTTTCAACAAGTTGCAGATTTCCGAATTTCATCAAACTAGATACCCAGGTAGGTGTAATATCACTCATCATAAATACCTCCACCGTTTAACATATCTTAATTCAGTTTCGTACCAAATCGTGCGCATTTTCAGACAATCCTAGAACTTGGATCTGCCCCGATTCAAAATGGCCAGCTTGCAGACTGAGATGAACTCGAGGTGTCAATTTCATCTTACAACATCGGATTCCCTTGACCGTTTATTTGTAGTACGAGTTACTTTAAATATTAATTGATATCCTAACTTTAATTAGTTTCCGTTTTTTAAATTTAGTTTGCACTATTTATGCAGAAATATGCATTTGTAACCCAGTGTCCAGTTTCAAGTTTCGTTGGTTCCGCAGTCTATTGTACTGATAGGGGTTCAGTTTGGGTGGAAATATAAATGAGTCACAATTTTTTGGCAACTTGTAACCAAAACATGAGTTAGTACTTATTGTAGTCTATCTGGAAAACAAATTCAGGGATATTTCTGATGAATTTGGTTTTCAAACTTTTGAAACACTGAATAGTTTTTCGGTAAGTGCTGACCTTATCACCCTTGGCCACAATGGACTTGCCCATTGACCCACACATTGGATTCGTTTTGATTTTTTTGTACAGGGTGATGTTAAAACAGTGTCTTGTGTTGACTGGGTGCCTATGCATAAACATTTCTTTTTTTTCTCTGTGACTACATTGTAAGATTTTGTTCTGACTTCTCATGTGTATTGTCTGTAGGCCTATTGTCATTTGTCACTGTAAGCATTTATTTGAAGAATCAAAGAACACAATTCATGCAATTGATCAGTACACGGTTTTGAATTGTCGGGGTTGGAGGAAAGGTGAAAACAATTTTTTTTCACTGGGGTACCATTACCAGATTTGTCTGTTTTATAATGTGTATTCTTTCATGTTCCTTATCCATGGCTGCCAAGTGGGCTGGTCATCCTTCAGTTACTAATTACTAGATTTTCTTTTTCTTTATTTTCAGTTGGTGATGTGGGGAGTAGGCGTACTACATCCGCCCTGATCTACTAGAATTGTGGGAAGTGATGATACTCTAAATCATAATTGATTCTACACTAGAAATAAGAATACCGTTGATTGATGCATGAGGCTTGATATATATCAGTACATGTACATGATGTACATGGTGTAGTACATCCTGCATTCAAGCACAGACCGTGTCCATTGGTGACCCCCGACTTTTTGCAACCCATTCTCTTTTACAATTCCAGGTATTGTCTAGTCCATGAAATGGAGACGTCTTTGACTTCAAATTATGCTGACTGCCCTCCTCGGAAGAAAGTGAGGTTGGATTCCAAAGTTGGTTCGGGCGGCCATAAAATATATTTTGGGCGGAAACGCAGGAAATCCAAGGCAGTCAAGTCAGAAGTTACGTCGTCTATGTTCAACGTTGGGGACTCTGTTCTGTTTAAATTACTGAGGGATGTATATGTAGGAACTGTGTTGTCACAAGTTGATCCAAAACAGTACACCATTCAGGACTTCAGCGGAAGTATACATGCAGTAGTCATTGATGACCTCTATGAAGGATTACAAGTTTCGAGTCACGACCGATTACCAGCCGTTGGTGAAGTCGTCTTTGTTCGATACAGTGATCAAACGGGGGTTCTCAAATTGGGAAAGACTGTTTGTATCCGAAATGGTGTACTATGGATTACTTTTGACAACTTGGGACATGAGTTTAGTGATCCCTTCAACGAAGCATTCATCTTGAATGAAAGGGCCAAGCAACTAGGTGTGGGGAATATGGGATTGGGAGAGAGGAGTGTGAATGAGAATGGAGGTACACGTGAGGCTATACACCTCTTCACATGTATGCTGAACCGATTGACGGAGGAAACGATTCACACTCATTCTGATAATCAGGACCGAGCCAGTCAAATTCGGGAGTTGTATGTTCAGGATATTCGTTCACGAGACAGTGCCATCCTTGAGCTAAAACAGCAGCACTTGGTTGACACTGTCACTATTTACCAACTTGGTACAAGTACAGGTTCTTTCTTCATGGGGCGGAACTCTTGACAAAACGTTATGGACAGAAACAGAAGTGTGTGCCGCCTACATGAAGGCCCTTTGGAAACTCGAGTGTCCATCGGGCACCCTTTCCAGTTTGACCCAATTTTATGATTCCATCGAATCATACACACGTGGATGATTCCATCGAATCATACACACGTGGATTAAACGCGCTGGGAAAGAAAGAAGACTCGTATGGTGATCTCCTTGTACCCATCATCCAGGAAAAGCTTCCCGCAACCATGAGAAGACAACTCGCTCGAGATGATGACACTGAGGGTGAGTGGACACTTGATAAATTACGGAAAGCTATCCGCCACGAAATCGACTCTATTCAGGCCGCAGACGCAATCGATTCCCTCGTTCTTGACGACAACCCGCCGGCAACAGCAGCATTCGTTACTACAACCAAGAAAACCATGCCATACTTTCACCACCCGTATCCCTGTGTATTCTGTAAGCAACATCGCCATAAATCTGGACATTGCACCACTGTCACTTCGAAACAAGTACGGAATGCAATCGTAAAACGGGCCAAACTCTGTACGAACTGTTTTTCTAAATGCAATACGAACTACGACTGTCAGTCAGTCTTCCGATGCCGAGATTGTAGCGGAAAACACCACACTTCCCTCTGTCTGAGCCAGACCCAACAGGACAAGTCAAATCGCCACAAGGATAACAACAAGCGTCATGAGCAACCACAAACCAGCAACCCAGAAGACAAGCGAGGGAAACAACAACAACAGGAAACTCATCAGACAGCTCTTCACTTCAAACGGAGATGGCCGTCACCCTGTTTTACTAAAAACTGCAGTGACGCAACTTTACACCGGGAATTTTTCATTACGTGGAACAGTACTTTTCGACGAAGGATCGCATGTACTTTCATTAGTGCTGCGGCCAAGGGCTGAAAAAAAGCGACCTACCCCTCATAGCAGTAGAACAAAGCGGGACCGGTCTTAAATGAAAGGTATGGATGTCTACTAATAGAAAAAATAGGTTGTATAAATCTTAAAGGTGTACAACTATGTGAATTAACCCCTTGTTTGCCACAACAGTTGAAAATTTAGAATAATTTAGAAAAATCAAATAATGCCATAAACACTTGTCGTGTGACTGAATAAAGTGGAATAGAACAATAATTGTGATGTTTATCAATGAGGGACATGGCTTGGACCCATTTTTAGGGGTTTATTGGATTGACCAGTGCTTTTATATCAAATGCTAACCCTTCTTTTTGCCAATTTAGGCCGCTAAAAAAATATCTTCAGAAAATTCATACAAAAAAATAAAAATAAAAATATGTTTAGAGAATAATGTTCTTCCGAATACTTGGGACATATCAACAGATTCCAGAATTATCACCAGGGATATCCCAAGTGGTCTTAAAGAGGCTTAGCGGCCCTTTAATTGTGAATAGACTGTCTATCTCCCGTGCCATCGTTAAAGAATCCAAACAACTTCAAAGATTACGCACATAAGTTTAATGTTGACAATTCAAAATACACTCCATTAGATTACTAGGAGCCTTAATTAAAAGACACCATATATAATACTTTGTGATGGAGTAAACCTTTTCTAATCTTCATGTATATCATGACACTACAATACTTATGAACTGTCATTAGATCACGCAAAATTTAAGTTGCATCTTGATCCTCTAGATCTGCAGGAGAAGGCATCGCATTTTGACAGCTGCTACTGCACTCGCATATATCTATGCACCATAGTCCTGCCAGCAAGCAAGTACAGTTGCTGCTGTCTGTGCACTCCCCATCTCTACAGTAGAGATGGGTAATGTCCCTTACTTCTGCTGGTGCTGATTCCTGGGTGAACAAGGTTTGGTGAAGTCCACTAGAATCACGGAACCATCCACAGCCAACCGGGTCATCTAGCTCTGGTTTTGGAATGTGACTGCAACACCAAATCATTGCTTGGTATCTGGCTCTTGAGGGCATGCTGATTGAACGCATCTTCAGTGGGAGGTAGTTGGGTGGCTGATTTGTCGGTTGTAGTAGCGAGCAGATAGCGTAGATCGTTTAATGTCTTGCACTTATTTGCCTTACTTCCATACAAGCCAAGGACTAAACTTTTTGCTGCTTCCATCCACTCAGGAGAACGGATATCGCCCAATCCAACGATTGTGTCACCAGATTCAATCTGTTTGCGGATTGAAGTATAAACTGTCTTTTTTCCAATGCCAAATATTGAACTGGTGGAGTCGCAACCAGTCAGTGCATGGGCTGATGGCAAACATTGGCAGAACTTGTCCCCGAGTGCCACAGCGATGGTATGAATTGGAATGTACCGTTCCCTTGTGATGTATCTACCACTATGGCCTGCATTCATGAATACTTCCTGTCCCAACATTCCTCTGTTCATGTAATATAGCAATATCACCAGGACATCTGTGTCATCAGTACGAACAATGATCCTTTGGAAAGTGGACGAAAGACTGATAGCGTGCAATACCATTCTTGTGTCAGCCTCTTCCTGCGTGCTGTATAGTTCATGTAAATTCTCAACACCCCCACTTGACACACGTTTGACTTCTTGGCCGTCATGAAATCCACCAGCCACCACAACAGATTTGCCATTTGGAAGTCTGTCTCCTGCATTTGTCATTACGTATTCACTAACGAAGCGTAGGAGGTCCGACTTATTTCCTGATCCCTTCAGAAACTGTCTGAAATTTGGCACGGTCCGGTTTCCAATGATTTGATGTGTTGGCAAAGTCTCTGTGGCTGTGGCTCCTCGTTGCTGGCGCTCAGCAGATTTTATGGAAGAGGTGTTATACCTGTCAAACACCAATGACACATTATCAGTGTCCATGAGAGGGTTCCTAAGAATCCTTATCAATCTCTTGAGCACAATTTCTGCAAGGTCATTGAATGTTTTGAAGTGGTCCTCATTGAGGGCCTGGACCAGCCCCATCCCATCAATGATGTAGGCTGTCTTTGCGTCTGTCGTGACCGGCGGAGGTGCAATAAGTTCTTCACAAACCGACTCCAGCTTAGTAGCCAAATCAGCTTTGTTTGTCTTTCTCAGGGCACCATCATCATGAAAAAGTGAAGGTGGTACTGCTGCCAGTTCATAGGAAAGGACCATTTTAAAGTCAACATCCCTGTGTTTCGAAACAGCCAACAGTCTTCTGAATAACACCTCTGTATCCATGACAATCCTCTTGCCGTTGTTGTCAGTTAGATGCTTTTTCATGTCAGCGAATGTCAATGTTATTTTCCGTGGCACCGCATCCCAAAAGCTCTTCTCTTTGCCCTCCACTAACCGCCCATTTATGAAGTCCTCATATGCAGCATTTCCCTTTGACAGCAGTGAACTCAAGGATGCCTCTACAGCTGCTGATGCCATTTGTCCACTCACTATATTCACAAGCTTTTCTGGTACCTCGTCCAGATTGAACGGATCCTGACAGTGATTCAGAATGTATTCCTCAACTGTTCTCACATCATTCAAGTCCCTGGTCATCCTAGCCTGTCCTAATTCCTCATGCTCCCTGGCCTGATGTTTAGTCAGACACATTGCCTTGTACATTTCAGCATACTCTCCCGTGATATGCCTTGTCAGTAACCAGCGTAGAAGGGCTCCCTTGCGCAGCGTGAAGCCTATGACCCCACCATCACTTTTCGCTTCACGATTGATGGTCTGCAAGGCCTGATCAATTGGCACACAATTGAAGTGCGCTTCCGTGCGTCTAACTACAAACCCTCCTTTCATGAGATGTTGAAACATGCCTGGTTGTGTTGTCTCCAGGGACTTCATTTCAAGCACATACCCCGGAGTGTACCTAGCGTAGTTGACTCTCCCAGCTAAATAAAAGAAGGGAACTACTTCAAGGACAGCATCAAGATGGAGTGGGAAATCTGCATCGCGGTCAGCCCTCGTCAAACGTAGCAGTATGTCGCCAGCCTCGAGAAAACTAGCCCAGTATGGGAATGTTGAAGACTGCTTCCGTCCATGTTCTTTGAACTTTGAGATTGTATCCAATACAGCCGATACTTGCTTCTCCACGTCTTCGAAGATTGCCTTCAGGACAGCACGATCCCTCTCTTGAAATGCGACGTCAAGATCGTTGATGCGACTTGTCATCTCTTCATTAAGCCATGGCAAGCCATTGTTTTTGCATACGACTCAGCGGATGTAAGGAAAAGGTGCATCATGGCTTCATGGACAATCTTCAGTCCCCGGACTCCACGAGCGTAGTGCTTTCCCTGAAGCATCTGTGTTGTAGATGCCGATGCGAACAGACCTGATGAGGTGAGAATCTCCTGCAGACCCCCATCTCCGAACAGCTTACCGATTGAAGCAATATATGACATGAGAAGATGCATGCCCCCTAGTCTCATTGTAACCAGACCATCTAGTGGTTCTGGTTTGCTCCAAAGAAGGGTTAACATTTGATATAAAAGCACTGGTCAATCCAATAAACCCCTAAAAATGGGTCCAAGCCATGTCCCTCATTGATAAACATCACAATTATTGTTCTATTCCACTTTATTCAGTCACACGACAAGTGTTTATGGCATTATTTGATTTTTCTAAATTATTCTAAATTTTCAACTGTTGTGGCAAACAAGGGGTTAATTCACATAGTTGTACACCTTTAAGATTTATACAACCTATTTTTTCTATTAGTAGACATCCATAGCTTTCATTTAAGACCGGTCCCGCTTTGTTCTACCGCTATGAGGGGTAGGTCCCCTTTTTAGAGCCCTTTTTGGGGCCTGGCCACTACACTACATAACGGAGAGTATCACACGGAAACTCGATTTAAATCCGATTGGAAATGAAAATGTGTGTGTCAGTACCTTCGGCGCGAGTTCACCAGCAGGGGTATACAGTCGCTTCCGATGGTTAATGTTGTCCTCCACGACCTGGATAATCCTGGGGAAAGCACTGTATGCGATCTTGTTGTGCCGCAAATCACTACGCCCATGCAGAATCTAGTGAATCCCAATGTTGCTAACTTGCCACACGTAATCTAACGCTTGCACACCCGCCAAAATACATGGATACATTCGAAATCTCCCTACTCATTGGAGCCGATCATTATTGGAATATCGTGGGAAATCACAATGTTCGGGGCAAGGGCCCTATTGCTGTGTCATCCAAGCTTGGATATTTGCTATCAGGTCCAAACCCCACAGTTACCACTTCAGTGTTTTCCACGAATGTCATGAACGCATCAGTCGCCACCCAACTCGAGAAATTCTGGGACATTGAAAGCACTGGAATAACGGACAAGACCACGACAAAGGACAATACGTATGAGGATTACACCGAAACCCATTTGCGCAAGGAAGACAATCGTTTATATTCCCAAGTTACCATGGAGAGAGGACCATCCACCACTCACAACAAACTACAACGTTTGCCGAGCCCGGACCAGAAACATGGTTCTCCGCTTAACGCCTGACCTGAGGAAAGTATATCATCGCATCATCCATGATCAAGTTGATAGAGGATTTGTTGATATTGTAGAAGAAGACGATTCCCACCAAGGACACTATCTTCCACACCACCCCGTCAAAAAGGACTCAGAAACAACACCAATAAGGGTGGTATATGATTGCTCGTGCAAAACAGCGAACGGAAACAGTCTCAACGATTGTTTGGACGCCGGGCCCCTTTACTTAATGACTTAGCCGCGATACTTCTGCGTTTTAGGACTCAGAAATTTGGATTTTCAGCAAATCTGGAGAAGGCCTTTCTACACATCGGATTGGACGAAAGCGACCAGCAGTGGACGAAATTTCTATGGCTCAGCGATCCAGATGACCCCGAATCTCCCTTCATCGTTTTCCAATTCAAAGCTGTACTGTTTGGAGCAGTCTGCTCACCGTTCATACAGAACGCAACTGTTAAGCACCATCTAGAGATGAACGCGAGCCCCGTATCGCAGGACATTAGCAAGAATACATACGTTGACAACATTATCAGCGGGGCAAAAACGGAGGAGGATTTAGTGAATTACTATCGCGAGGCAAACATGCTCACTAAAGACGCTGGATTCAACTTACGAGAATGGGCTACAAACTCAGTGGAACTACCTAACATTGCACAAAACGAAAACCGTCCTAACTCCGATCCGGAAACCAATGTATTGGGGATTACTTGGAATACCAATACGGACGAATTAGCATATCCAGACAAACGCGCACGCTCCACGGACAATGATAAAACATTGACAAAACGCGAGTGTCTAAAGATTACTGCCGGGATTTACGACCCCCTAGGATTCTTGGCTCCGACGCACATTCGTGCGAAAATGTTCATCCAAAAACTTTGGCGCGAAAATCTTCAGTGGGATGAACCCATGTCTGAAGAGCTGCACAACGAATGGATTAATCTTAATCAGGATCTGTTGGCCGTAACTGACATTACTGTACCAAGGCCATACTTCAGCTCCATGCAAACTGACGCACCATACCAACTGCACGTGTTTTGTGATGCCAGTGCCGGAGCTTACGGATGCGTTGTTTACCTACGTCAAGTCAACACAAACACTGTGTCCATTGTTTTGTCAAAGGCCAGGGTGACATCTGTTAAAACACTAACAATTCCACACGCAGAACTTATGGCAGCCTTACTACGCGCACGACTGTTAAACTTCGTCACCAACAGTTTAAAGAAACAACTGGCTATAAAAGAGTCAATGTTATGGTTAGACAGCCAGATCGTGTTACATTGGCTCAGCAGCGACAAAAAAATGACATGTTTTGTACACAACCGAATCACGGAAATCAAAGCTTGTGACGTCATCACCGAATTCCGGTACTGCCCCACTGATGACAACCCCTCAGACCTGGTCTCACGTGGAGTATCTGCTGAGAACCTCTCTAAAAACAATCTGTGGTGGACCGGACCGGATTGGCTGAAAACCGGAGATTGGTCAACGTGCGAAATAGGTCAACCTGATGTGCAAACTGTACTTGCTGCTATTGCCAACGAGGAAGCAATTAACACTGTAAATGTCAACAATGTCGCGTGCCAGCCTGCTGCGCCCTGTGGGATAATGCACATTCTTGACTCTGAGCGATATAGTTCTTTGCGGCGGCTTTTACGCATCAGCGCTCTCGTGCTGCGATTCATTAACAACCTCAAAAGTAAGAAGGAAAATCGCCTACACCCGGAGTTAAATGCCAGTGAAAAAAATGAGGCGGAACAAAGATGGATCAGAGACACTCAAACATATTACTACAGAGAGGAAATGAAGAATCTGAAAATGAAAGCAGAAAAACTGGGAACCCTAGCGCGTCAATTACGGCTCTTCATTGACAATGATGGCATTTTGAGAGTTGATGGCCGACTCCATAATGCGCCCATGCAATACACCATGAAGTTTCCCATCTTGATTCCACCGAAAAGCCGACTCGCAACTCTTATCATTCTTGACTGCTACGCCAAACAAACCACTCAGGACTACAATCCACAACCACTTATATTCGACACAGATATTGGATCACACAGATCCGCGTCACTGTGAAAACTATTATGCGAACAAGCGTCACTGCAATCGTTCCATTTACTGGAAGCCCATCCACGGTAACAGGCGTTGATTTCACTGGAGTCCTGTCCGTTAAGGATGGTACAAGGGAGACAAACATACATTTGTCTGTTCACGTGTGCGATCATGCGCGCAATTCATCTAGAATTAGTGCTGGACATGTCGTCTGAAACATTTCTTAGAGCTTTCCGGAGATTCGTTGCCCGACGTTCGCTTCCAAGCAAAATGGTGTCTGATAATGGCTCTACTTATTTGGCAGCAGCAAATGAACTTGCAGAACTGTTTAAATCCCGTTCAGTCAAAAGGTACCTGGCAGACCGTGGAGTACACTGGATTAACATTCCACAACGTGCTCCCTGATGGGGTGGGTTTTTGGAGAGACTAAATAGGACTAACAAAAACGTCACTCAAAAAAGTGCTTGGTCGGGCCTTTGTGTCAGTCGATGAACTCAATATGCTGTTAATAGAAGTGGAAGCAGGCCTGAACGACCGCCCGCTGACATATATTTCTGAGGATGTTGATGTGTCACCACTGACACCATCCCACTTTCTGATGGGACATTCTATAACGGCATTGCCGTACGACGTGGATACGGGATGAACTTGATGATCCTACATTTGGCAAACCACAGGATTTACGAAACCGTAATATTCGTCTTGGAAAGATACAGACTGACTTCTGGAAAAGGTGGACTTCAGAATATCTTTCCTCTCTGCGCGAAAATGACCGTATCAGTGGCAAAGGTATTACACATAATATCGTATCAGTTGGCGACGTTGATCAGATTGAGAACTCTTCTGTCCCACGCACTAGATGGAATCTTGGGGTGATCACAAAGGTGTACCCCGGTTGCGACAGACTAATTAGATCTGTGGATTTAAAAACAAAATCTGGTCAACTGAACCGCCCGATCGCAAAACTGTACCCCCCGGAGGTGAACTCAACCATGTTCAATGCGCCAAATGACAACAAAACACCGACTAAAACCCCTGCCGGTCCAATTGCGCAAGACACTGACAATGATGCCCGCGATAATGCAAGGCCAAAGCGCAAATCTGCTCTGAAGGCTCAGAGCAAAATCAAAGACTGGGCAAATGACTTACTGCACACTTAATGTTGTGACGAACTGACACTCTAATTATGCGTTTCTTTTTGGAGAACTCTTGCAACTTTGTCGCATTTATAATCGTCATTCTTATAGACATTGGATTATCTTTTATATCATATTACTTCGTTAAACATCTCTCACTATTGCGTACACTACTTGAATTTGAATAATAGAATCTTTGGTCGTACTATCGTTAATATACTGTAGTTTCATGAAAATAACACCACTTCGGGATATTCAAGGCCCGGCCTCTTCTCTCGAGTCTATTCACCAGAGGTAACCAATGAGCGACTTCGCTGGCCCTTGTGATGGCTCAGCCGAGCTGTCACGGTTACGCTAAACCACTTATTACCGCAGCCCTATTGATTCGAAGTGTTGTGGGCCTACTGGTCGATGAGTGCGCATGTGGAATGACGTAAATGGTAAGGCCACTCGCCGACCGTTTATACAGGTTGTCTCATAAAACTGAAGCACCTTTTAGATTGACCCAAACCCCCCCAAACAAAAAAAGTCCTTATTGAAACTCTGAAGAAAAATCTACAAATGCTTTATTAGTAAAGCAAAGTGATATTCAGGCAATGATAGTAGTCACGAAATTCCGAAGAAAAACGAGGAGCTCATCCTCCAACCCTCCAACCCTCTTTTTTTATTTAGACTCCCTAGGCCTACGTGGGAGAAAACAGAATCGAAGTTTCTAGGATTTGTGGTTTTCTTGAGGAATTCTAGGGCCTCTTAGGCCTATAAATGAAGCCCCACTGAGGGTACCCACATTGCAGACAACCTGTGCGACAATGGATGCTGTAGAGCTGCTGAGAAAACGACGCCGGCGCTACACCGTGACAGAAAAACTTGCCTACCTGAGAGACCAGAAGGAGGCACTGGTGAACGGTACGGTGCGCAGTATGAGAGAGTTCGCCGCCCACTATAACATCCCCTGGGAGACGTTTAGAAGGTGGAATCTCGAGGACCTCGAGCAGAAGCAAGAAGAAGGGCATGGCCGGAAGAAGACGGTGATGGAGCCCCGTGATCCGTTATGGGCACAGGTTGAGGACCAGCTTTACCAATGGCTGCAGCAGATGAGAGAGCATCGCCTCGCAGTCTCCGTTCTCGACATTCAAGATAAGGCGTTGGTAGTGTGGCAAAGCTAGTGGAATGAGTTACCCCAAGATGTCAGAGAAAGGGATTCAGCATTGTCGCCCTCAGCTATGGGATTTCAACGCATCCATAGGCTGGGTGGAGTGCTTGATGAAGAGACGCCACGTGTCCCTACGGAAGGTGACCAAGAATACAACGACCGTCCCCGCTGATGCTGCTGCAAGGATCCAGACCTTCCGAGATGCGGTTACTGGGAGCATCGACCGTCTTGATATACAGATGCGGTTCTTCTTTAACATGGACCAAACCTTTGTCCTGTTTGATATGAGAACCATGTACACGGCCAACACCACGGGGGAGAAGGCCATAGACGTCTGATCATCCAGGTCCAATACTAAGTTGGGATGCACCGTCACCCTCTGCATCGCAGCCTCTGGAGCAAAGTTGCCGGCGCACATCACCTTCCCCAGAAGAGGTTTCGTCCGGGTGTTTGCAGCCCTCCAAGACAACCCACCAGCAGATGTAAAGATTACCCTATCGGAAACTGGTTGGATGAGGGAGGAAACGGCGCACAAGTGGTTAGATGAAGTCCTATCACCCTACATCACCGACAACGAGACCGACCAGTTCCTGTTAATCGTCGATCATTATCAGGTCCACCGGACAGAGAACTTCCGGACGAGAGTCCGCGACATGAGAGGCAGCCTGGATTACGTACCTGCTGGTTGCACATCCCTCGTACAACCGTTAGACGTTGCAGTCATGAAGTCCTTCAAATGTCACGTACGGCGACAATGGAAATCGAGGAAGAAGGACCACACGGACGAAAGAGGAGACTGCCCTCACATCGGCCTGAGAGAGACGTGACCAACATCATCAGAGATGCCTGGGATGGTGTTGATGAGGACGTTATCGTCAACTGATCATCGTTTCAACCAAGGCCAATCGAAGCTGGACCACATGCTATCTTGGGAGGAAGAAGAGGAGACTACCGTGGATGGACCAGAGTTCGTGAATGTAGTCGAGGAGGACATTGTGATGGACTTGAATTGACTGTGGGTGTTGTGAGTGATTGTGGGTACGATTCTGAAAGCTGGACAATCTAATAATGTGTATCTTTAGCTTTGAAAAAAAATTGAATCGGGATTTGCATCGTTCTTTTTTATTCCTTCACTGATCACTTCGGACAAGACTGTACATTTAGAGGGATGTTCGGTTTTGTCTCCAGATATGTGACGGACAACTTATCATTCTTACCAATTTCGCACTGCAAAGTATCTTTGAAAGCCAGAAGCTGGTAAGGGATGATAAGACCCGAAGACATGCTCCATTACCTCCCTGAGCAGTGCCTCACTTTGAAAGGGCAGGTCAGTCCCTAAAACCAGCAGAAGCCAATATGTCAGTTGGACTTTTTTCATGGACACCCTGTACACTATCAGCCATTAGCACTGGGACACCCTTTACACTACCAATGACGATTAGTTGAAAATGTTCTGGGACACTCAGTACAATGGCCGAAGACCCGATCCCATTATACCATTCATAGGAGAACTACGAATCGGTTTCAACAACCCAAACAATAAGGATTGGACTCAAAACTGAAGCATATTGGATATGAGGCCTGGACAACCCTCTCTGGAATGCCAGCCAATGATCGGCCTTCTCTACAGCTCTGTTCGCCACCCTATGAGTTAGGGGCGGCGACACCATCTGTTAATGAAGTGGTGTTATTTTCATGAAACTACAGTACTTATACATTTGACTTTGCTTTGAATTTCATTCGTTCACCATATTGTTGGTTTATCGAGTGAGACAAGTTGTACAACTTTGACTAAGGTCAAGTAATTATGACCGTACTTCAGTATAATCTTACTTCGATAGTTTAGTTACCATTAGCAATCGAATTTAAATTTGACTCAACTATCTACGCATTTAATATTTGATGCATTTACTTGTCTAATCTTGTGAACAGACTTGCAGATATTTGTGCTTCCTGCTTACAGTTAATCTTTGCATTAGCCATGTATTTCACTTGTTTGAATATTTAGACTAGGAACTTTAATCTGGTAGCTTTCTTCAAACTGGTACTTCGGATTATGGTATTAAATCACACAATGCAATCTTTCAATTATTTCTCGGACAACTGACCGGATATCTTTAGAATTTCTTGGCACACAGAAAACGCTGTTTCCCCTTTGATCTTTAAAGTGCAAAGTAACCTTGTTTGTACTGGGACTTAGAATGGTGATTACCTTATTTGCTACATATGGAACTTGTTTACAATGCATGCTTGAGTTAATTAACTTGTCGAATGAATCCTTAGAAGTTGTAAACTTAGTAATTGGATCCATTTATTTACTCCCACTTAACATGCTGGGTTTAACTTATTACTGCCTTTTTATCTTTGTCTTGAGTTGTCTTCATCCGGTTTATATGCTACTGTTCTGAGAATAACTTATGTCCACTTGACATTTCTCCCTTGATTGATTATCTTATTATTAGTTTAAATCCTTCGAATTTATTCTTTCCCTTGGGAGAATGTTGGGATCACCAACCGTGCAGCTTGACTTAGGCAGCTGGCCCACCTTATTTACATGACCTGTCAATCACAATGTCATTCAGGTCACTTAACCAATCAACATCTACTTCTTCATATGTCTAACCCAATCATCTTGTTGTATGCACTTTATATATTACTAGGTTGGTTTACAATAAATTAGAGTTAGTAAGAATATCAAGCCTTCGATATCTATGTGTTGTATCTATCTAATAGCAAAGCCACGTGCTAGAAGGCCCCGGACTCTCCTTTCCTGAATACCCAATGTGGAGGTGAAGTTGCCTGTCTTACTTGACCCCACAGGAATATTCGAGGATCAGTTGTGTGTAATCATGCTTTCCGGTCTCCATGAGTGTACACAAATGTGCATGAGTTGGTCAAAAGTGTCCCTTATTGGCTTATGGAGCGCCATGTGGTGGATTACTTGGCTATTAAAGAGCCATGTTTTTTTTTCTTGTTTTTTTTGGTGATTTTTAAAGGGTTAAATGTTCAAAATATTGTGACTCATGTACAAGATTCCCTGCACTGAAGGAGCTACGGCATAGTCACAATCAGTGTAATTCTAAACGGAGGAAGAAAGACGGCAATGGAGTGAATCAAAGTAATATTATAAAGTTCAAATCTAAATTTGTCAAAGCAGCGTTGACACTTGTATGGTTTAGTTTAGTAGTTTGGATTGTTATAATTTTATTTGCATGTCAGACTGAAGACTTTAGTGAAGACTTTAGAACATGATGATATTGTAAAGTAAACTTTTTAAGACATTACCGGTAATTTGCCGAGACACTTCCAAGAGAAATTTTGACGCCGAGCTCAAATTGCTACTTTGCACTGAATGGACTTATTTTACAATGACCTAATTTACAGTGTGCTTACTTAACAGTTTGGTAAATTTATTCTAAATTTAGGAGAGCCATGTAACTATGGCCAGTTTGTGTTTTATTCTGTGTGTACAGTTCCACTCAAAGGAAAATTTATTTGTACGGGTCAGCTTTAAGGGAAACTGATTTGAGCGCCACCTTACCTCGTGCTTTGCTTTGGCCGCCAATGATTGATATAAGGGAGAGAAATTTCCCAAGACAAAAAAGTTAAAAGTGTCCTAAGTGCCTTTTCTTCATGAGCTAAGGTTAAGATTTACGGGTATCACAGAGGTATATAACTTGAAATACTGTAGAACCCCGTATATTTTGTGATGTCGAGTCCCTTGGCCAGAGTTACGGTCTGTTTTTCATCCATAGTCCCGGTGGAAATCCACTGTCTTGTGAAAGACAGCTTTCAGACTCCGGTGTCTCGTTCAGATTGTCCCTAGAGCTGTTTCCTTACTTTTCAGTAAGATTTTAGGCCATGTGCATAATCTGTAAACCTCGAACATACTGTAGAGGTTGTTTTGATGTTAATTTGGCCATGTTTATCCGGTTTTTTAGACACAAATAAGGGCACAGGTGTGACCAAATGTTATGAGGTTAAGTTTGCTGACCCATGGCCAGGTGGCAGCACATACTGGACTTATCAATATTGTGAATTTAAGTCACTGCTTTGTTATGTAACTTTTGTTTTGTATTTACAGATTTTACGTGGACCTGATGGGTATCACTGTTGAATAAATATAAAGAACTGGTGAAATATATCCACGGCTTTGTAGAGTTTCTGAAGAGCTAGACAGACGATAAAGTCGCTACATTCAGTGAAAAAATGATTGGTAAACAGGGCAAATCTTTGTTCATTTCATGTCTCCGGATGATGCCTGGTCACTTTGGACACCCACAACTTTGGCAGGATTTTGCCACCGTTCTGGACTGGTTTAAGCTTGGTAGAATATTTATCCTACGTTCGGAAGGTTTTCTGTAGAATATGTCAATTGTTTAGTTATGTATCTGCCTAAAAGAAAGGTAAATTGGTACACCAGTCATGTTCAAAATTGTCTCTGTTAGTTTCTGTGGTTAACACCAGGTGGCGACATCGCACAGGGTTGACATTTCACTGGCTAGGAGTTGGTAGATTTGTGTGAAAAAATAGAAATCTTTCATCTTTCATATCTGTTGGGCTGATGTACAGTCAATGTTATATTACTCAGGTTACTCAAAATTTTGTATTAATTTGTATTTTGCAGAAAACCACTGTTCTTTGATCAATGAAATTGAGAATAAAAGGTATAAGACGTTGTGAAATTCATCTTCGACGAAGTGACTACATCTTCACCGCCCACAGTTTTGGTACCGTATGCCACATACTGAAGGAATTCTGGCTGGCCGATAAAGTCCAGGAAATAAAAAGGTGCTTTTTTACCTTTTATTTATAAATTGATGATTACATAATGTAGACAATAATGCATTAGTCGTACTTCCACCTATCGAATCCCCGTGTCTTTTACGCTTACACCTATGAATTGCCGTGTCTAAATAGACCCGGGTGTCAAATCCCTGTGTCTATTAGCCCCATCGAGCTCAATGGGGCTAATCGGGGGCTAATTTAGACCCGTGTTCAACACGGGTTTTTTGTTAGGTGGAATCTGAATAGACACAGCAATTGCAAGTTCTAAGATCTGGCGACAGATGGCGCAGTGTAGTTGCCTCGGTATTGCGCATGCGAAATTCCCCTCCAACGGGAAAGAAACACAGGAGAGCTCCCTACCTACAGCGCACCTGTCACCGGGGCTATTAACCATTATCTAACACCACTGATAGGTGTTAGTGCACAATGGGTTTTTTGACACACGGCAAAGACACGGGTCTTGAAAAAAAACGCGGGGTTTTATGATAGGTGGAACTACGACTGTTGTAACACATTACAATCACAATGATCATACATGTACAGACAACATTTGCGACAACCTTGCATTCCTGACGTTGTACTGGACTTGAGTATGGAACCCAACCGGCACCTTAAAGATGGTCCATGCCATTTCTTCCGACAAACTATGTCCCCCCCCTTGAAACTGAACCTGAAAATTACATAGACCTAGCTGATCAATCAAAAGATTAATAACCATCTGTTAGAAATAACAACCATTGCAAATGTACCATTCTGGTAGCCAATGGAGCATAGCATTGGGCTGTGTTACCTGTCAATCATGTTCTCAGCACACTCTTGGGACTGACTTCTTAATGTGTAAAACAGAGTATATCGTATATCCTGTCTTTAGTACCGGCCATTCCATAACACATAAACGTCACGAATCTTTATTGTCTGTTTTTTTTCAGTATATCATGACCAGGCCACTGGCCGAAACCATCGGCCACTAGCACGTCATTCGCACATAATATGCCCATGTACATGACGTACTGTGCACCTCACCTGCAGGAAAAGGGTCAATGTAACTGCCAGCTGTTTTCTGCACTGCTATCTTTTTATCAGGGCTATACCGGTAATTGCACCACCTTACTTTAAATATAACTGACAAATTATAAATTCAGAAATCACAAATTTCAATTCATTTAACAAACAGCATATTAACCTATTGAAGCAATCAGAAAAGATCACACAGAGAAAATAACAGTTTTTGAGTGGGAAGTTCTGTTGCTAAGTTTTGCATAAATGTCCTTGTTGCATTCCTGAACTACATCTGTCTGGCGTCAGCTATCATGGTTATTGTCCACTGGAATCTGCGACTTCCCAGTCACTATCTTCCACATGCTTTGAGCACTTCGTAGTAATCTCTGTGGCAGTGTGCACGGCTGAAGCTTTGACAGCAAGTGTCCAACATGTTTGATGTAATCTGTGTAGATGGTTAAGGATAATGTACTTTAATCCAACTTACCTCAATTTACTGCATTTAACAAGTTTTTAATGTATTATATTAATCTCACGTTGTTCATCTACTCTCAACCTCCCCTAACCCTCATTTGAGCTAAAACGTGTCATGCCAGAAACCATTTACACATGTAAACGGCTATCTGAGATGATCCAAGGGTGATTACGACTATCGTTGTTACTAAACATGGTGGGTAAAAAGCAACTGTTGAGATGGTCCCTTAAAGCTCTTAAATTTATAAACTAAATTATTTTGACTCTTGAGAAACTCCCCAGTCTGCAGACTTTTTCTGCCCGCAATGCTATAGGCTTAATTACTCGACACTGTTAACCATAATGGCAACATTCATACTACTGCGCGAATACACCAAGAGTTTTATGTCAAAATAAACAGCTTTAATTTTGTTGCAGAAAAAAATTCTTGAATCGCAGAAATATTCTGCCGCAAATATGTCCATCGTTAGGACTTCGTGGAATTTTTTCGCTGCACAATTTTTCTGTTCTACTGTTATTACATCCCCATACCTAACAAAGATGAAAAGCCCAGCATAAACAGTTAAAGGCCATATATCTAGGTTTGAAACATGCTTGATACTCATGAAATATGTTGAGGGTTAAAAAAACAAGATCCCAGACATTAAAAAAATTCTGATAATAAAGTCATTATTTAGTTATTTCAATTTTCAATTTTAAACTATTTGAATTTCCCACCACACACAACTTTAGATTAGTTCCACATGTGGCCGCTAGGGATTTGTTGATGACGTAGATCAGGCTATTCAGAACAAAGCAAGATGGCTTCCGCATACAGTTCAGAGAGTGAGAGCAGTGAATTTGAGGATGTTTTGGTCGATAGAGAAGGATATTTAAACGTTGAGCCGTACATGTTCGAGCCATAGATCATAATGAGAGTGATCATTCGGACGAAAGTGATGAGGAAGTGGAGGATGAACGTATAAATTTGTCTGTATTACCTTACTTTATTAAAAGGTATATCGTAGCTTTGAATTAGAAATACATTATGATAGTTTAAGTATTGTATAAATTGATGTATTTGATGCAATTTTCTGTAAAAAGAATCGAATTTGAAAAATTAATTAAGTTCTATAAATTTGCCTAAATTGTCTAGAAAACCTAATTGGACCATATTTGTGGGGTCTATGTTTTTTTTGGCATTGATCCTGTTTCCCCACTTCATGAATAAGCTCAAATAACACTTTCTAGATGTGAGATTTGACTTCTAAAATAAATGTAACCGGTTTTCCCAAAAAATTAAAATATTTAATTAAAATATTTTTGGAATACAATAAACTCATTTATCATGGGCAAAAGTATGCTTTCATACTTGAACATTGAAAATGTCAATGAAAAACAGACTTCATATATCAATTTTAAGAGCATTATATGTGTCCTCCCAAGTAAGGCAATAGCCTGAACTACATCACAACTTTGGTGAACCCGCCGCCTGGCTCTAACAAGCCAGTTGCTAGCCTGATTAGGTGATCTAGTTGTCAAACACCTGAAAGGCTATATCTTCAAAATGGATAGAGCAAATTGCATGGGGTTTTCTGTATTATATAAATTGTTAGGTGCACTTTTGAAATCGTCTTACAGCAGGAAATGGCAAAATACCTTGAGTTATGGCCTTTAATGACATAATACCCCAGAAACCAATAATGACATTTCTGACCTTGAAATGTAGCTCTAATTAAAAGTTCAGGTATCCTGTGGAGTATCTTGAGAAGTGTCCACAGATAAAACTAGAACTAAGAATTCACAAGAAGTAAATTCCATACTCCAGGAGCATTTATGGTGTGTAGTAGACATGGTACATTTTTGATCAGGAATAAGATCCGCGCTCCCACCTTAAATATATCAATTTGCACGGAGTGTCAAACAATCTATATTTCTTCAAGAAAACATGGTTTTATGGCTAATAAGCTTAGTTTATTGGAAAGAAATATTATTTTTTCAAAAACCACCTCTATTTTCTCCAAATAAACCAAGTTGTTTCAATAAAACCTATATTCTTTCCTAATAAACTAGGTTTATGTCCATCAAAGTGAAGTTTCAGAGAGAATACCAGCTATTCATTGCGGGCCTGGCCAATTAAGTTACTGAGTACACGTGCTTAAAGAGGTTGAATAGCGCCTCCAGAAGCAAGCAACAGCGCCACCCGTAGCAGAAATAAGAACTGCTTAGTGACGTCATGGTTTCCATATACGGCATCTCATTTGCATATTTTTACAACCTTATTTACTACGAGTTATAAATATGCCAGTAGCACGTGGATCATGCCGGGCGAGGCTGTCAGGTGTTTCCACTATGGGTTACATAATCGGCTACAAAGAGCCCAGTGTTCTAGTAAATGAAGTTAGCAATGATAGCGAAAGAATGTTAGTGTATGTTACGCAGTCAATAGCGATAGTAGTGAGTTGGAGAGAGGAGAAAATGGAAAATGGAGAGAATAGTAGTATGGATTTCGAGTCCCAAGAAGAAACTTTGCAAAGTTTTCATCAAACTGATAATCATATTCCTTCCTTCTCTGTCTCCAACAATTAAAAGTTGCTGCAGTCAGCCTGATGCGTTTATCCGCGAGCGAATCGACGAGACAAGCATTTTTCAAGCATCCGAATGGTACCTTACAGATCCGCAAGAGGCGCGTTACCGAAAATGTTGCAAAAATCAATAACGTGATCGTAAATATTGTCATATTTTTCAAAATGAGAGTATGTAAATGATACGCAGACGGTAAACCAATGAAAGGCCAGTATCTATTGAACCTTACAAGTGATTTGGGGGCCTTGAAACTCCTTATATTTATCAATGAAACCTTATTCCCGCCTAAGGTTTTGACCGGGCCGTCCAAAACTCCCCATTTTTTGGCGGGCCATTCCCTTTAACTGGCCCTGGCAGGCCTAGTGGAAAATGCATAGGAAATATCACTAAAGTTGGCTCTTCAGGCAGGTCTTAAAATAATCCTGACTCCCAACTTCTGACACAATTCTATATATGTCAAGGTATTTGCAGACAAAAAATGGAGCGATTTGGATGGAAATTAGATGTAACCATCTATAGGTTGAAAATGTTGGTCAATATGTAATGCTTAGCTGATAGCCTGTAGTGAAAATTCTTAAGAAATCGTGATTTGGGGGCTTTTCTAGCTGCGCTAGCCCTGAAACTACTCATTTGATATGAATTCCCGACTTCAGACATGGGTGATAGTACTCTTGGCATTATATTCTCAAGATTTCAGCTTTATTGGATAAAAAAACCATGTTGCCATAGGGGGGGGGGGGTTCCCACAAATATGCGAAAAATATTCCTTTTCAATTAGAATAGATTAAAATTTAGCAAACTGTCAATGAGTAACCACTTGTGTAAATCATTTGTGAAGTTTTCGTAAATTTTGGTTCATTTATTTGACCCATAATTATCAAAAACCTTACATTTTATTGTCTGTCATGAATCACTGTACAGGACACAATAGTTGCGGTTCCACTACAGCCAAGTGCGGACTACATCCGAATTAGTTGTGCTTCCAATACAGCTAATCCGGACTACACAAGTCCGGATCTCACTAAGAGCGGTCTTATCAAGTTTGGATAGGACAAGCGGATTTATAGCCGAACTTAGAATAGACCCGGATCTAAAGCAGAAATTACCTGTAATGGAACCGCGTTAGTCCGGATTATGATCAAGTTACTAAGTACAGCTACAGGTGGTGTGTCAATGTGAACGTATTGCGCATAAGTGGAAGTGTTGGTTGTGTCAAAACAAACACGCGGGATTTCAGTCAATTCTAATTCGTTGTTATTTCATAATTCAATTCTTGATTTAAGTAAATTCTAGTGCTTTATCGTAACTATGGCTCACTGTTCATGGACAGAGGTGGAAACCCTCGCTATTCTTACCATTTGGGAGCGTGAGGACATTCAGGCCCAACTAAATGGGACCTGTAAGGCCGAAGTTACATAGACCTCATTCGTTCATTTACCACGAGTCACTTTCCGGGTTTTTCTTTCATTCCTCGGTGAATGCACGCCACAAGGCCGTGCTTTTACAGGGGAACGAAAGCAAAAGGGGAAAATGAGTCCTGGGAAATGAACGAATGAGGTCTATGTAACTTCGGCCTAAAGACACGAAAGTGTAGCTTAAATAGCAAAAGAATTGACTGAACTTGGTCATCCAAAGACCTAACGCGCATAGCGTGGCACCGCTTGTTGCCGTACTTGTTAACTTACCATAGTTTTCACACCGAAATGTCCATTTATTCAATAAAACTTGGTTTATCAACAACCAAGTGTATCTTAAAAAAACTAGTTTATGTCTAATAGTCGGTGTAGTCGAACTGCACCACCTTCGTTAGTCCGGACTAAGCGAAGTTCGGACCTCATGCGGATCCGATAGAAACGGATCTAAACCCTGTAGTGGAACCACAACTTTAATTGCCCGGTTAATTCACACCTCTCCCATCTCAAACAATAGGGATGATTGTGTCACCCTCTATTCAAAACAGAGTGTGCTAGGCCTGCCATTGCTGGAAAATGACCAGGTTTTATGCCCTTATTTTATTAGACATAAACTTGTTTTTTTAAGATACACTTGGTTGTTGATAAACCAAGTTTTATTGAATAAATGGACATTTCGGTGTGAAAACTTACATCTTTGGCGATAAAATACAGATTTTGTGTTGAATGAAACGGCCAGGGGCCATTGTGCTCACCGTATAGATATTTGGTGCTTTGTAATTCATCCAGATTAAGAAACATTGTACATGTATAGTATACAGGTCAAACCAAAGTCGGTATGACATGTGATGTATCGTTGCTTGGAGTAAGTACCATAAGAATATCATCAAAAACAAGTCAATAATAAACGAGATATTGCACTTTTTACCTAGTTTAGTTTTGGTCTCCTGGTGGCCAAGTTGAGTACCAGATCAGATCGAAATTCGGTGTCCGAGGTTACATGACGTAGGGAGTCATGTGTATCAAATTTCAAGTTCAAAGCTTTAGTGGTTAAGAAACGTGCCATAGTTACAATCAAACGACAAATTTACGCCATTTGACCTCTGTGACCTTGAAAAGCAGGTCAGATCAAAAACTCATATGATATGTGATGTATCCTTGCTAGGAGAACCTACCATAAAAATGTTATTGAAAACGAATCACTAAAAATAAGCAAGATATTGCACTTCTTACTTTTTCCATTATGGCCCCCTGGTGGCCGAATAAAAAATCAGATCGAGCCAAAATTCGGCATCAGAGGTTATCTGATGTAGGGGGTTATATGCACCAAGTTTCAAGTTCATAGCTTTACTGGTTAAGAAACATGCCATAGTTTACACTCTAATGGCCAATTTACGCCATATGACCTCTGTGACCTTGAAAAGTACGTCAAATTGAAAACCCGTAAGATATGTGATGTACTCTTCCTATGGGTACCTACCATAAAAATTTTATCGAAAACAAGTCACAAGCGAGATATCACACTTTTTAGATTTCCACTTTTGGCCCCCTGGTGGCAAAGTTGAGAATCAGATCAAACTGAAATTCAGCACCAGAGGCTATGTGATATAGGGGGTTATATGTACCAAGTTTCAAGTTCATAGCTTTAGTGGTTAAGAAACGTGCCATAGTTTACACTCTAACGGCCAATTTACGCCATATGACCTCTGTGACCTTGAAAAGTAGGTCAAATTAAAAACCCGTATGATATAAGATGTATATTTGCTATGAGTACCTACAACAAAAGTTTCATCGAAAACAAGTCACTAATAAGCGCGATATCACACTTTTTAGATATCGACATTTGGCCCCCTGGTGGCCAAGTTGAGAATCAGATCGGACCGAAATTCAGTGTCAGAGATCACCTGACCTAGGGGGTGCTGTGTACAAAGTTTTAAGTTCATAAGCCTAGCGGTTAAAAAACGTGCCACTGTTTTTGAACTAGGATACGACGGACGACGACGACGACGACGACGACGACGACGACGACGGACGACGACGGACGACGGACACTGCGGTATCGTATAGACTCCCCTACGGTGAGCCAAAAATGAAATGGCAAGGGCCATTGTGCTCACCTCATGTGGAGGAAAGATGGATAAAGAGCATGGTATTGTGTCATGTAGTGTTAGATTTGATGTAGGTCCAAGCAATTACAATTTCCCCAAAATGGCCAATTTACAGTACATTCGACCTCTGTGACCTTGAAAAGTAGGTCAAATCAAAGAAGACCCGGGTGACACATTGAATGGTTGTTAGAATTAGATGTACCTATGATATGGAAAGGCGCCACCTATAAATGCTTTTCATTCATTCATTCATTCATATAAAATTGGTGCCAATCGGGCAAGTCATTACTAGGAATAATGGCATTTTGAAGAACTTAGGATTTGGCCCCCTCCCTGGAGGCCAAACGGCAAATCAGATCGCACCAAACTTCGGTACCTGAGATCACCTGACCAAGGGGTACATGTGTACTTAATTTCTGATCAATAGTCATTGCAGTTAAGAAACGTGCCATAGTTACGGCCTGACGGCGAATTTATGCCATTTGACCTCTGTGACCTTGACAAGAAGGCCAAATTAAAAACCTGTGTCACATATACTGTATGGTGGTTAGATGTACCCATGATATCAAATTGGTGGCAATCGGGCAAGAAGTTGAGGAAAAATCAAATTTTTAAGGTTTTTGGATTTTGCCCCCTGGTGGTCAAGTGGTGAATCATATTGGACCAAACTTTGGTCCCTGAGATCACCTGACTAAGGGGTAAATGTGTACCAAATTTGGTATCAATAGTCATTGCAGTTTTGAAACGTGCCATCGTTACATCCTTACGGCCAATTTACACCATTTGACCTCTGTGACCTTGAAAAGGAGGTCAAATCAAAAACCCGGAGGATATATGATGCACCTTTGCTAGAAGTAAGGGAGATATTGCATATTTTCACTTTTAACGTTTGGCCCCCTGGTGGCCAAACCATAAAACGAATCGGACCGAAACTTGGTCTCCAAGGTGTCATTACATAAGGGTACATGTGTACCAAGTTTCAACTCAATAGCTCTAACAGTTACGAAACGTGCCCTGCTAACGGACGACGGACGACGACGACGGACGACGGACGCCACGGTATGGGATAAGCTCACCTCTGCTAAGAGGTGAGCTAACCAGTATTTTTATCATGAAATATAGATTTCTGGAAAAATCTTACTTTATGAGGAAAGAATATTGTTTTTTACAGATGAACTTACATTTTTTCAAACAACCTGGTTTATTAGAAAAAAAATATAGGTTGTTTTAAAAAAAACAATATTTCTTTCAAATAAATTTAGTTTATTAGCCATAAAACCAAGTTTTATTGAAGAAATATAGGTTGTTTCAATAACTCATGAGGAAACCAGCCCTGTAAAAATTCTCTCCTAACCATCCCCCACCAACTAATGGAAAATGCCTTAGATGCCGGGGATGGATATTTGATGAGGGGAGAGTTTCTGAGGAATAGTTTATTGACTTTAGCTCTCAGCTTATCTGTGCCAGGTAACCTCCTGCTGAGTTGCCCGACCAAAAGCTGAGGTCAACATATGTTGTTACATAACCGATCTTGCTATCACATCCTGGTTGCCTTGTAGTCGACCAAATTACTGCTAATTTTGCCTCATCACAGTAAATTAGTCCTCATCATGCTGATATTTGGGAGAAAGTTGTGTGTCTTAGGGAAGTCAGAAGTATAATATGTCTCCTGACCGCGAGTAAAATTTCAGTTAGCTATGGATATGAACGAATCAAGTAAAGCAAAGCCCAGACAGCGTGTCCAAGCTGTGGACCAACTTGGTAGATGGGAGGATGCCCGTATAGTGCGCATCACAGAAAAAGGGTACTTCGTCCACTTCCTAGGCTGGTCAAATGAATGGGACCTCGGCGTTAGTGCAATAGAAGTTCGTGCCCCCTTAACTCTTTGGACTGCAGGTATGTTTATATAATTAATATTCTTCTCTCAATTTGATTTCGATTTCCCATCTCAGTGCCCCAGTGTTTGATAGGCCTACAAATCTAATGGAGTTGTAATACAACCACACCCATTGATGATACACCGCGCCTAAATAGGATAAACTATAGCTGCCTAAGTTTATCATTCTCTCTGGACTTGAATCAATGAATATGGACAAACAGTTCAGTCTTGGAAATTAATGTGTCCTTTTTTACAGACTAAGGCCTATGGCATGTAACGAAGATTGTCCTTCAGATGACTTTACTGACTGACTATTCAGTCCATTAGAAAATTAGATGAACTGCATCAATAATATCATAACATTCTCTATTAATAATGATGTCCTCCGTATGAGCGTAACATAAAAGACTGATTTCTTTTGGCGATAGCATTAGTGAAATAGTTAGGCCTACCAGTGTTGAAAGTATGACCTACCTGAGAATAGGGTATCTGAATGGTTTTCTCAAAGCATTTGATTTTGCCAAGTCTTTTCATTGAGGGAATTGTTTCCCGAGTGGTAGGCCTACATTCTGCATTTTTAACTATCTATGGCCTATGGTCACTTTGCTCTTGGCCTACGCTCCCTGGAAAGAGCAGACCCAGAGACCAGTCAAGGGTTAAAATTCGCGACGCTATCTGCCAGATATAGCATCGCGAGGGTTAAAATTCGCGATGCTATCTGCCAGATAGCATCGTGAATTTTAACCCTTGACTGGTCTTGATGACATTCTGTGCCCGAGTTTTATCTTGTGAAAGATGTTTTCTACTAAAGACAACTATGCCCAATATGGTTGCCATCTGCAGATTCTAATAAACTGCTGTTGCCATGCATAGATGGGCTTTTGGATGGAAATTACTGTTCACGTATTATCAACAGTTAAGCCATCTTGACCATGCAATCAAGTGTTAACAATCGCATGCCATGGACTTGCTCATATGAACACTTTAAAAACGTCTGATTCTTTCAAAATAACTTGGAGATTTTAAACTCAATGAGCAGGATAGGCCTAACCCCTCTGCTATCAGTGAGGAGGCTAGCCTTGGCCAGCTGGCAACTTTTTCGAAGCTTGAGCGTGGGACCACAGCTTACGTGAAAGGAGAGGACATCTTTCCTCATCCAGTGACTGTCTTCACTGTGGATAGATTCAAAAGGGAATTTACTGTAAAGGAAGAGGACACTGATCAGTTTCAAAAGTTTGGAGTGTCTGCCCTGTGTGTACCCGATGCCAATAAAGGTAATTACATTGATTTAGAGTCAGTCTGATATTTAAGCTGAATAAAATGATGTGAACAACTGTGTTATGCCAAAGGTTACAATGAAGTGAAATGCAATCCAAAATGAGTTGCTGATTCCCGGATGCTGCTGAAATCAATAATATCTGTTGTGTTATTGGATTTTCATCTTCATTAAGATCCTCAGATTTGTTGTGTATTATATCACGTATTCATTTTGTTTCATTACTAACCCCACTCTGTCCAAGCAGGATCAAGCTCAAGCCCAGGGCAGAATGCCAGGACCCATGTGGTGCAGTACATGCAGCCTAGTGCTGTTCAATTTGGTTGTACTATACTTATTATTCTTTTCATTGTCTTGTTTCAGAGCGAAAGATCAGAAAGAAGCACCATAGGCATACTGTTTCACAACAACCAAGAGATGCAGTGGCCAGTACAGATGTGCCTGTCCACTTGGCAAATTGCGACAATGGAGAGAATGGTATTGGCACACCCCCAGCAGTTGCCCCTTGTAAACTTCTTGTGGCAGTGGATGCGAAAGGGACAGTTTTCCGGATTGGGGATGCAGCTATCCTTATTCGCACCATCACCAGCAGAGTGGATGGATCACTGATTATTGAAGGCGCTCTAATCGAAGAGGACTCCCTTTTTCTGGATGTGACGGTGTCATTGGCATCAGCAAAGGTGGTGGCGGCGAGAAAAAATGACCTGTTTCGCAATGAAGCAATGTCAGTTATCAAAGATTCAATTGAGACGTGCCGAATGCAGAATGATTCAGCTAAACAAAGGTTACGTTTCGGCGGCACCAACTCGCTGCTGCCATCAAATTGGATCTAATACAATGTGGGC
Source organism: Lineus longissimus (assembly GCF_910592395.1). Taxonomy (NCBI): domain Eukaryota; kingdom Metazoa; phylum Nemertea; class Pilidiophora; order Heteronemertea; family Lineidae; genus Lineus; species Lineus longissimus. Next base: position 15,175,820 of record NC_088308.1, on the reverse strand, counting down.
TCCGCAGCAGGAGCAGAAATCGAAAAACAGACCTAGGCCCATGTCAGTTTGACATGGACCTAGATATTTTACATCTTGGGGTCCACTCTGGACCAGCAAGATTTTCCTACAAGAAGGGCAACCTTCTGGCATTGGATTCCCTATTAGGAATCTCATGGGATGTGCTTGTGCAAGGCGATAAATTTCGTTTTGTCACTAACTTGTCCTTCAAAATGAATGAGGACTTTATCCTGCCAGCGGGTGCCAGCTTTGCAAATTCTAAGGGACCACTCCCAGCTGAGGACTATAGGTTCAAAATCATGGAGACAGAAATAAAAGACTCCACAGGAAAAATCAGAGAGGACGATGATGATCTTGTTGATTCAAGTTAAGGACACTCTTAGGATTACTTGTTAAGTGTTATTCATTTGTAACGTATATTTCCATGGGATCTTCTACAGTTAAGGTGGAGATAATAATCTGGTATGACAGGACTGTGCTGCTTATAGGTAGGATTAAGTTTTTTTACGGAATGTGTGTCTCTGGTAATTCTACTGATGAATATTTTTTTTGTAAAGTGTGGTTATAGTGAAACTCGACAGTCTTTTCATGACTATGTTATTTTCCAGAATATCTTATGGTCAGTAAAAACAATGATTTAGGGCTATCATGATTTGCACCCCGTAAAAGTGTAACTTTAGGTTTACCATATACACAACTGCATGGCCACTTTATCCTGCGGCAGTTTCATGGCATATTCTATTCATGTATTGTCATGCAGTTGTCAAATAATTTCCTCTAGCCAAAATAATGCCATCAACTATCACGCGTGAGTCAACCTTTCCTAATGAGTTTCAGGTGCATCGTCACACATATCATATCAGCATGTACACGCACGGAAAAAAGTAAATGGACACCGATAAATATGTTTTTATATATCATATTAGACTGCTACCCTGAAAACATGACGTTATGAAATTTTTGATTTATTTGGCAGAAATATTGCATATTTGCAAAATATCAAGAATACAAAACATATATTTTAGCCACCTGAAGTGCCAGGAGTGTTAACCTTTAATGTTAGTAAGTTTGTTGGGTAGCTCTATCTATTCACATTGAAATGTCATCAAAAATGTCAAAATATCAATTCTCACTTTTGATAATCTCAGATATTTCAGTTATAGTTCTCAATGGATTTAATTCATGATTACATAATCATGAAATATTCCGATACTAAACATTTTGGAAAGGTGACCAACAAAATTTCCATTAATATGCAAAAAAACCTCCGAAAGTTGGTCCAGTAGTATGAGATATCAACCTCGGTGTCAATTTACTTTTTCCGTCAGTGTACTGTTATCAACATTTTTTTTGACACGTACCAGTATATATAGTAATATGCCTTATGGTGCATGCATGCAGTCACATCTATTTTGAAAATAGGTATTTGTAATGCCTGTCTTTGTGTTATGTAGTGTTTTTTGAGTCCAAGAACAGGCTTTGTATATACTGTCTGTTTGCTGAGTGACTGTCAGGGCAGCCTCATGCAACAGTTCATGTACTATACTCACACTCACTTGGCAATTTGTTCTCACTATTTATGTCATGACCGACGATGCAAATGTTCTTATTTCAGATTTCATTTATTTTGCCGAGTTATTACTTATTTTGAGTAGGCGTAAGTCCTTATCTTACCCAGCAGATTCAGCAGCATGGTCAATGTCAACATTTGATTGTATATCTTTCCTATGCACCCGATCTTTAGAGGGCCTAAACTATGATGGATTGGTCTAAAATGTAAATGCCAAACTAAGTTTATGTCTTTTTTACTGCCATTATTGGGAAAATCTTATAAAATATGCACTTCAGGTTATATGTAACGTGTGCCTTGGCATTTGCTAGGAAAAGTGAGGAAAAATTAACTTGATTCGTTCATAGTCCATAGCTGTCATGAAACTTACCCATTACTGAATATATATAGATATATAATGTACATACCGCATTTTGTAAATGAATTACGCTGTAATCCCAGTTACGGAGCCAGCTGTGCTCTCGATGTGTTCCTAGACACATTTTATTATTGTTTTTATTTAGAATGTAGAAAACTGTTTGCTGATGATACAGAAAAGGGAACTTTGCTTTAAATTATTGTTGTAAATGTGTGATAAAAGGAGGCAAGGAGAGGCCGTCTGCTGCGCCATGCGTGAATCAATTTGGAATTGGTCTGTTACCCACCTCCCGGCTGCTTTTGCACCAAAAGGAAGAGGTAATGCTGAATCAGCTGCTCTCTTTCGTGCCTTGGAAACTGATGCATGTCCTGATGCTTTCTGTGTGAAATTCAGTTGTGATACCTATTGCCATGTTTGTGAAGTTGAGGAAAAAAACATGTCTTTTACACTCAATTCCAATATATTACTGACATTTACTGTGAACGCTAAAGCCAATGGTATCCTATCAGACTCATTGCCTCTACAAATTAAGACATACTGTCGACAAACAGGGGTGTTGTGTGATATATGTCGTACAAAATGAACAAGTGTCTTTGCCACCATTATTAGTTGTTGAACTTGGTATAGTCGATAATAGGAATGAACAAAAACCACCCGTTTTGATTAAAGAGGTTGACCATTTCTTTGATGTGGAGTATGAGCTGACCGGTGCAGTAATGCACAGGCCAGGCCACTTTCATTGCATTGCAAGTCATGAAAATCTATTTCATGTGTTGGATGACTTGAAGGATGGTAACAGCTCCTATACATCATTCACTGCAGCAGTCCATCAGCAAAACCAAATTGATTCAACAGTCCACAGGACTGATAGTAGTCATTATGGTTTGCATTTCCTTCTATTTCAAATGTCTAATCTTGACACCGTCAATGCAAGAACAACCCATCGAATAGACATGAATCCTGACCTCACCGAGGTCGGGTCCACTGTTGTTACGACTGAGGACTCCGATGTGATTGAGTCAGTCACTTCAACTACACTGCAATCAACAAACTGCACACCAACGATTGTGACAAGCACACCTGTCAATGCAAATTGTCTTCCGCTTTTTTCACCCAAGTCCAATAGGCAAAGTTCTAGTGGTGTGAAAGCAAAGAAAAAAATTCGAAAAAAGCTGATGTACTCAAGCAATGGGAAAAGAAAAACTGGTGGGAAAAAGCCTTCTTCTGTAAAACTAATGAACAAGAAGTGCTCAGTTGCAGAAATGGAGAATGATGTTATATCTGCAAAACTCCTCATTGATAACACAAGCATACTGTACCGAATAATAGATGGCAACATCTTTATTTCATGTAAAGAAGCATTTCAGTTGGCTGATTTAAGTAGGCACGTGAGAAGAGATGGTTACAGTAAAATCGATGCTACCTTGCGCCTGAAAGGAGTGGACTCCAGGTCATGTTTTCTGTTCTATAAGGAGAGCAGAATACGGGAATACATTGCATTAGAATCATTTGTAATGCTGATGGATATCATGAAAATTCCAAACAAACAAAAATCACTGCAACTAGCAAAAGAAAAACTGGTTCAAACCTTACAAAAATGTGTAGCAATTGACTTAAAATACTTAAAACACCTGTGTACCCCATTGAAAAAAGAATTGAAATCTGAAACCTCAATGGTTAATGTAACTCCGACTTGTGTGCCTTCAGCAAAAAAATGTAGGCGTAAACGAGGTGTCACAGGTAAACAGATAACTATGCGACAAAAATGGAAAACCAAAAAACGCTTAAAAAATCTATTTGATGAAATTCGAAAGAAACATTTTGGTGGTGACAAGAAAAAAATGATTGGGTGTATCGGAGAAGTTCTGTCAAAAGATTTGACTGCAGACGAAATGGATTATTTCAAGCAATCATTAGGCCTATTGAAACAAACACAGCCTGCTTCAGATCACAAATCAAATGGTAAGAATAGTCGTGAGACCAATCAAACTAGATTAGAAGTTTGGGATGGTATGTTGATCCGGGCCGCCTTATTCAAGTGTTGTCATTCAAGTACTACTGGCTAACTGAGACAAAGCATTGGAAGATATATGGTGATGGTAGATGAAATGGCCAGGGCCATTGTGCTCACCTCATGTGGAGGAAAGATAGATAAAGAGCATGGTATTGTGTCATGTAGTGTTAGGTTTGATGTAGGTCCAAGCAATTACAATTTCCCCAAAATGGCCAACTTACAGTACATTCGACCTCTGTGACCTTGAAAAGTAGGTCAAATCAAAGAAGACCCGGGTGACACATTGAATGGTTGTTAGAATACTAGTTTACTAATACTAGTTTATCAATCACAAGTAAAATTGATAAGGAACTGTAATAGGCCTAGGGTTAAGCCTTTTTGATTTTCCAGAACTAGCTAATATCATCACACCCACCCTTACTCCAGTCGAGCGCAGTAAAGATACCCATTCATCTGTCCAATCTTGGATTACAATTTCCTGTGTTTTGGTAGTAATATATGGTCCAACATTGCAATTCAATGGAAAGTTGAAAGTTTGAAATTTATCTAGTGGTGAAAACATCATAATCATAACATGATTTCACACTTTTGTCTGTTCAATTATTAAATTGTATACCGTGTAGTTATATGAATGCATGATAAAAATGTTTTGTGTAATAAAAACATACTTTAATGAAAATATTGGCTTGTTTTCATCTGTACTATTGTTTTCTTTGTCAGAAAATTTACTGCAGTGCACACGACATTGGTTGTTTCTTGGAATCAAATCAAAATGGCGGTCAAAATGGTAGGGCCTACTGATTGCACCTAATCATCAGAGTTATACTATTAGAATTATTCAGGCTGTCCTGGGGAGACTAATAACAAAAACACAACCAAGAGACATTTGAGAAACCCTGGCCGTTCATATTTTAAACAACCAATGTCTCATGCATCCCAGTATCTGCAACATATGCTACACTATGTATTATTCTACTGACAGTTGAATCAAGTTCATCAAATTATAGTTTCAACAGTTAAAAATTAGAGAGAAAATAAGACAATGCTTCAACTGGCCACTGGGTACTAAAAGTAGTCCCTTAATCTGTTGCACATGTTTGTGCTCACATGATCACATGATGATGAACCTGGCCCAAGTGTTATCACTGGTTACGCTGGTCATTAGGTAGATAAGGTAAATATGCCGATCATCACTGTGTGCAGTATCAGCGGGGTGCTTGAAGTTGGAGGGCACCTAAATATTTTACAGGGCTGGTTTCCTCATGTGTACACTCCGCTTGCCATACGAGTATATATCATGGGCCTGGCGCTCAGTTAAATGTAAAGATGCTCACTTTTGTTTACTGGGTCAGTTTTCCATCACAAAACTGAGCTAAAAATAGTTTCGAAGATGGCCGCGTGCCAAATAAATAAAAGACGAGGAGCTTTGCTCGATCCATCTGATTGTTCACATCAATTCATATAATGAGTGCGAATAAAAGTTAAAGGTTGTCACAGAGATTAAATCTTACTAGTTTTGGATGGTTCCTTCGTGAGTCACAACCCAGCAGACAACCAGTAACTGCAGTCTGGACCTTTACATCAATTCGTCAAAGTTCAGCTTGAGACAAACCAGTCCAATAGATGCATGGTCACAAACTAGGACAACTAGATCATGTGGTAAATGTAATCTAGACCTTTGTATCAATTCCTTCGAAGTGCAGGTTGTGAAAAACCAGTCCAGTCGATGTGTGGTCACAACCTTGGGGCAAACTGTTAAGGATCTTAACATCAAATCATTTGAAGTGCAGATTGAGACAAACCAGCCAAGTAGATGCATGGTCACAACCAGAAACAGTCTGGACCTCTTCATCAATTCCTTTGAAGTGCAGGTTGGTTGTTACAAACTAGTCCAGTTAACATAGTCCAGCCTAAGCCGGGAGAGCCATGCAGTAATTGCCATCGGCTTTACATCACGGACAACCAATAGTTTCAAAGTGCAAGGCGAGGACCAAGGGGTATTATTTTCTTAGCCGCATTTATAGCGAGTAAAAACTTAACAGATACACTTGATATTTTTGTAAACCAACTGCCATATACGGTTTTCTTTATTCAATCAATTTTGAGGTAAGTATTACAGTGAAAATGAATTAAATACTAGAATTGACTGGTTTGTCTGATGGCCGTGCGGGTGAGCACTGAAGTTGGATGGGAGGTGCAAGGTGTTCCTTTGGTTCTACGGGTACGAGAGTAACTCAGCTCCTCTGTCTTGGTGATCTTTGACGTCGTCACCAAAAACGTTCAAATGCAGCTGTAGATTATTCCTGTAAAACATGATGAGAAAACATTTTAATTTTGATAGCCAAGTTTTATAATACAAAGACCACTGATAAGGCGCTAATGATTATTGATCAAGGTAAAGGTAGGAACAACTGACCAAGGAAGTTCATTAATTTTATGAGAATATAATAAGAAGAAGTGCCAATGACCAAGGAAATTCATTAATATTATTGAGAATATGATAAGAGTGTGATGATCGGCCCCTGTTAGATGCATTGTGCTATGTACAGTGTGTATGTGTGTATTGCATTGTTTGTTGGCATTTCAAGTCTCCGGAGTAGATCGTCAATTGTGTTGTTTATTTACATTGTCAACCTTACCCGATGACTTCAGAACGGTGTTTATCATTGTCTTGTTTATTGACATTAGTTCTGCTATGTGACAAGAGTCATTTGTTGAGTAATCCATCTTTTAGAGTCGGACTTTGACATCGTTTTGCTCTCAACACCCTTGTGTCATGGTCTGTCACCTGGTAGATGCGCTTCAACACAAAGAGTGCCACACCATCCACATGACAAGGAAGCGCTGTTACAACCCATCCAGCTACAACATCAACAACGAAACATTAATCGCAGTCGAATGCCACCCTCACCTAGGAATAAAATTCACTAATGATCTTTCATGGCGCCTCCATATTACTAACATGATTAACCAAGCAAACAAGATCCAGGGATTCTTAAGAAGGAATCTACACCGACGGAGCGTGCAAGTCAAAGATGCTGCCAAAAAAACACTAGTCAAACCTAAGCTCGAGTATGCAGCAAGCGTTTGGGACCCTCACCTTAAGAAGGATACAGCAAAAGCTGTGCAAAGACGAGCAGCAAGGTTTGTCCTCGGAAACAACAGCTGTGAATCGAGCGTCACGGACATACTCGAACAGCTAAACTGGCCCTTGCTGGAAAAACAGAGAAGAGCAGCCCGGCTCATATCATTCTAGTAAACAGCACATGATCATGCAGCTATCGATCTCCCAACACCGTCCCAAGCCAGAAGAACATCAATGCGATACAGTCAACAGAATGTGCTACGATTGAACATCCTCCAGTGCAATGGAAACCACTACAAGCTTCATTCTTCGCACAATCGTAGAGTGGAATCCACTGCCCAGAAACATCAGCAGCATAGAGAACCTAGGGCACACTGGGGTTTAACGTTTTATAAGTTTGAAAAAACATACTGGGGAACTTTCTGTGGCTTAACAACCTTTAGACCTTACTTAAGAATATCATGGAAGAGAAAAAAAAATTCGCTTAACTTTTGGGAAAACAGTGACTTTTTTGAAATTTTCACTTTTGACGGTTTTTAAACAGCCCATATCGGGTTAATACTCGTTGAAAATCTTTTTTTCTTCCATGCATGGGTCACATTTATCAAAAGATATAATCCTATGATGCATTTGCTGTTTAATCAAAATATTTGGTTGTCATAGCAACGTGAAGCACCTAAACCATGATTTGGCAAATTCGGCTGTCTCTACTTAAAGATAATGACAACAAAGATAGGACAAATGGTCAAAAAGTCTCCGTCACAGTAAACTTAAGTTATTTAGGCATTATTCCATTCGGTGAAAGGGAGTTCAGACGATAAGGCAGAGATGAGAACCTTCGAAGGTATCCGAGAGTGGAACCAAAAGTGGGTAGAGTCAGGCCAAAGGCCTTCGTTGTCGAAGAATTACTACAACTGTCGCAATGTACCTCTTGATATTTTCCCAAGTGGTGGCCGTGTAGTAGATGTTCTACCACTCAGTGAATTACATCTGCTCTTAGGTCTGGTCAACAAAATGTATTCGGAACTAGAATCAGTGTTTCCTGAAGTGATTCAGTGGACAAATAGGTTGCATGTTGTAAAAGAACAGTACCATGGGCAATTTGAGGGCAACGGATGTCACAAACTGCTGCGAAACACTCATGTTCTGCGAGACATAATTCTTGAAAATACTCCTTCTGGGAAAACGGATGGTCACCCAGCAACACCCTTCTTGATAGCATTTGAGCAAATGGGAAATATGGTTGAATCTTGCTTTGGAATGAAGCTTGGAGAAAAGTGGCAAGAGCACGTGCTTGAGTTCTGCAATGCGTACATAAACCTTTCTATCAGTATCACGCCGAAATTTCACATTGTTAAAGCCCATCTTACAGATTTCTGTCTTCAGCACAACTGTGCCTTAGGTCGTTTTTCTGAACAGGCATTCGAAGCTGTACATGCCGATTTCGCCAAATCATGGGATCGGCACCTGGTGAAAGACAGGAAGAGCAGTTCATACACAAAAAGGTTGGCACAAACTGTCAGAGAATATAATTCGGCGCATGTGTAAACATGTTCTAACTCCATATGATTATGTTGCCATGGAAACCAATTTTTTGAATAAAACTGGAAGCAAAATTCATGTATTCTTCTTCCTTTTCACGGTATGTCTACTCCATGACAGTAGAAGAAAGCGTTCTTATCATTATTAACCCCTTCCAGGCCGTTACATACTGTGAAAAGTGAAAATTTCAAAAAAAGTCACTTTTTTCCCAAAAAGTTAAGCGACTTTTTTTTTCTCTTCCATGATGTTCTTTAGTAAGGTCTAAAGGTTGTTAAGCCACAGAAAGTTCCCCAGTATGTTTTTTTTAAACTTATAAAATGTTAAAACCCCAGCGGCCTTCAAGGTCCCCCTAGGAACCTCAATCTTCTAAACCACCAAGACCAATTTTATCCTGCACCGACGTTCTTTTAAGATATTCAACGCCGGTGTTTCACCCCCCTTTCAGACCCCCAGAAAAAAAAGGATAAGAGTGGCTGCAAAGTAAATTATTTACTTTAATTTATTTTCGTTCTTTTTCACAATGTATGGGTGAAATATGAGCCCACAAAGGTGTTTTTTTGCTTTCATTACTAGAAAATTCCTGCTAAATCCTCCATTTTGAAGATTAGTTTTAGCTCGCTACAGGCGATTGTTTTTTTCAAACAGCTGATCACCTTTGAGAATACCCTTCATGGTCAGCAATGCAGTCAGTCTGGGTCTTTATGGCCAACTCAGCTCATACATGAAGGGTTGGGGGTCTTTATCAAATGTAAGGGCAGAGATTTTTAAATGAAATGGCCAGGGCCATTGTGCTCACCTCATGTGGAGGAAAGATGGATAAAGAGCATGGTATTGTGTCATGTAGTGTTAGGTTTGATGTAGGTCCAAGCAATTACAATTTCCCCAAAATGGCCAATTTACAGTACATTCGACCTCTGTGACCTTGAAAAGTAGGTCAAATCAAAGAAGACCCGGGTGACACATTGAATGGTTGTTAGAATTAGATGTACCTATGATATAAAATTGGTGCCAATCGGGCAAGTCATTACTAGGAATAAAGGCATTTTGAAGAATTTAGGATTTGCCCCCCTCCCTGGAGGCCAAACGGCAAATCAGATCGCACCAAACTTCAATACCTGAGATCACGTGACCAAGGGGTTAATGTGTACTTAATTTGTGATCAATAGTCATTGCAGTTAAGAAACGTGCCATAGTTACGGCCTGACGGCAAATTTACGCCATCTGACCTCTGTGACCTTGACAAGAAGGTCAAATTAAAAACCTGTGTGACATATACTGTATGGTGGTTAGATGTACCCATGATATCAAATTGGTGGCAATCGGGCAAGAAGTTAAGGAATAACCACATTTTTAAGGTTTTTGGATTTTGCCCCCTGGTGGTCAAGTGGTGAATCATATTGGACCAAACTTCGGTCCCTAAGATCACCTGACTAAGGGGTAAATGTGTACCAAATTTGGTATCAATAGTCATTGCAGTTTAGAAACGGCCATCGTTACATCCTAACAGCCAATTTACACCATTTGACCTCTGTGACCTTGAAAAGGAGGTCAAATCAAAAACCCGGAGGATATATGATGCACCTTTGCTAGAAGTACCTACCATATTTTTTTAAAAATTTCCCGACTACTATTAAGGGAGATATTGCATATTTTCACTTTTAACGTTTGGCCCCCTGGTGGCCAAACCATTAAACGAATCGGACCGAAACTTGGTCTCCAAGGTGTCATTACATAAGGGTACATGTGTACCATGTTTCAACTCAATAGCTCTAACAGTTACGAAACGTGCCCTGCTAACGGACGACGGACGACGACGGACGACGACGACGACAACGACGACGACGACGACGACGACGACGACGACGACGACGACGACGACGACGACGACGGACGACGGATGCCACGGTATGGGATAAGCTCACCTCTGCTAAGAGGTGAGCTAAAAACCATAAAAATCTAAAGCAAAAATGTGCATTTGGCATGACAATCAAACACATTCTATGGAATTGCAAGTGCTAAATGAAACGGCCAGGGGCCATTGTGCTCACCGTAAGTATTTTTAGTAGACAGTTACTGAAAGTGCTACAGTATGTAGGCCTCTCATAATTTATACATGCATCTGTGACCAGTTCAGAGCCGGCCCTGGCCAAGTGGTGAATCCGAGACCTGTGGTTCCAAGCTTGTAGAGTCTAGGTGAAAATGATAGTGAAGAAACGTGCCACTCCATGACAATGGTGAATATATTTTTAACTTTGACCTCAGTGACCCTGACAGGTAGGTCAAATAACAAACCAGGGTGATATGTGATGTAGACACATCCACCTGACCATAACAATTTCATCACTCGTTACACTACAGCAATCGGCAAAAAACGATTTCCAAGATGGCCGCCTAATTAAATCTATGGCACCAAATAAATAAAAAAATGAAGAAAATGTAAGATAGAACTCAGAAAAGAAAAAAGGAAAAGATGAAAAATAAAAATATTTTTGGCTGTCCTTGACCGGGGTTTGAACTCACGACCTTTGGATTGCCACAATACGAGGAAAAACCCACAAAACATGCAATTTCGGCCATATTTGAATTCCGATCTGGCTGAAACTTGGCATACAAATAGTGGCTTCTTAGATGCATCATTACACAAAATTAAAACTCTTTACATTGAACAACGACAAAACGTACCAAGAACGGTAAAGTTTTCAACTTTGACCTCTGTGAACTTGAAAGGTGGGTCAAATCAAAAACCCGTAAGATATGTGATGTATCCTTGCTGGGAGTACCTACCATGAAACTTTTATCAAAAACAAATCAGTAATAAGCGAGAAATCACACTTTTTGAGTTTTGAGTTTGGGCCCCCTGGTGGCCAAGTCAATAATCAGACCGAACCAAAATTCAGTGTAAAAGGTCAACTGACCTAGGGGGTCATTTGTTTAAAGTTTCAAGTTCATAACTGTTGCGGTTGAGAAACGTGCCATAGTTACACTCAAACGGCAAATTTACGCCATTTGACCTCTGCGACCTTAAAAAGTAGGTCAAATCCAAAAAATCGTGCAACATCTGAGGTAACCTTGCTAGGGGTCCCTGCCATAAAAATTTCATCAAAAACAATTCGCTAATAAGCAGGCTATTGCACTTCTTACTTTTTCTGTTTTGGCCCCCTGGTGGCAAAGTCAAGAATCAGATCAGGCTGAAATTCAGCACCAGAGGTTATCTGATATAGGGGGTTATATGTACCAAGTTTCAAGCTCATAGCTTTGGTGGTTGAGAAACGTGCCATAGTTACACTCAAACGGCCAATTCACGCCATTTGACCTCTGCGACCTTGAAAAGTAGATCAAATTAAAAACCCGTAAGATATATGATGTATCCTTGCTATGAGTACCTACCACAAAAGTTTTATCGAAAACAAGTCACTAATAAGCGAGATATCACACTTTTTAGATATCCACATTTGGCCCCCTGGTGGCCAAGTAGAGAATCAGATCGGACAGAAATTTAGTGTCACGGGTCATCTGACCTAGGGGGTCATGTGTACAAAGTTTTAAGTTCATAGGCCTAGCGGTTAAAAAACGTGCCACTGTTTTTGAACTAGGATACGACGGATGACGACGACGACGACGACGACGACGACGACGACGACGACGACGACGACGACGACGACGACGACGACGGACGACGACGGACGACGGACACTGCGGTATCGTATAGACTCCCCTACGGTGAGCCAAAAAGGATGGTCATAAAGCACAGTTCATGCGCTAATGTGAATTTTTGAAACCTTTTTTGAAATGTTTGTTACATAATGAAGGGATGGTATTAGGTGCATCCAAAAAGAACTGTTATATGACCAACAAAATATACCATGCTCTGGTGAAAACTGCATTCAAATATATTATTTTATCTCTGTGATATTTAAAAATTAAGCAGCCAAGGGCCATTGTGCTCACCGTATAGATATTTGGTGGTTAGGAATTCATCCTGGTTAAGAAACATGCTACAGGTATAGCATATTGGTCAAACCAAAGTCAGTATGACATGTAATGTATCCTTGCTTGGAGTACCTACCATAAATATCATCGAAAAAAAGACACTAATAAGCGAGATAGTGCACTTTTTACTGATTTTAATTTTGGCGTACTGGTAGCCAAGTCGAGATTCAGATCAGACCGCAATTCAGTGTCAGAGGTTACATGACGTAGGATGTCATGTGTACCAAATTTCAAGTTCATAGCTATAGCTGTTAAGAAATGTGCACACTCAAATGGCAGCCATTTGACCTCTGTGACCTTGAAAATTAGGTCAAACAAAGTCCCTTATAATTTGCGATGTATCCATGCTAGGAGAACCTACTGTAACATTTTAAATGAAAAGGAGTCACTCGGGGAGATATCACACATTTTTATTTTTAGGTTTCCATTTCAGAACGAAATTTGGTGTCAGAGGTAACATGACATACATGTGCACCAAATTTCAAGTTCATAGCTTTAGATGTTAAGAAACGTACCATAGTTACACTCAAACAGCAATTTTTCGCCATTGGACCTATGTGACCTTGAAAAAATGGTTGCCTTTTTTCCACTGCTTTTGTTACAGTTGTCTTTTTTTCCGTTGCTTTTTTACCGTATACCACTGAGCATACTGTTATCAACTGCACCAAAAATAATGGAGCTAAAAACCTATTTATAACGACTTTATGCAAGCATGACCTGCTCATCACACTGCATAGAAAGAATGGTGAACGATCTGCCTAGCCACAAAAGGGGGGTCGGGGAGTGTCCCCGCGAATCATTATACATCTGCTTTCACTCTCACGATCACTACTTCTACTAGAACAAGTCCTACCAAAAAAAAACGTGATAAAAGGAATTATGGAGGGTCCCAACAAGGGGGGTTTCCCCTCCATTGCAGTGGGTAAAACTATCAGCTATCGTAGGGGGCGGCGGCGACGACGACGACAACGACGGACCACAGACTCTGCGGTGTTGTATAGACTCCCCTACGGTGAGCCAAAATACCTGGGTGCAAGAGGGGTAAACAGTTTAGGTCCCGAGAGCCACTTCCCACTACACCCAGACGCAGTGAACCCATCTTGTTCCTCACAATAAGGAGACCAAATTAGGCTGACGCGATGGGTTGCTCAGAGAGTACTTCCCTCAAGCCAGGGAATGATGAAAAATACTGTAGAGTCCTTCAGGAGCTGTTTCACATCCCTAGCATCCTGGGGAAATCAAGGAGTGGCAGTAACACCCCCTGATTTTCTCACGATGCATTGCTAGTACATGTGTCTTATTAATTACTGAGGAGAAATCACAAATTTACAGGTGGCAGCACTTTTAGGGAAAAGTGAAAAGCTTTCTCTGAAGCTACCTCGATTTACTACAAGCACAGGAGCTGCTCCATATTTTCCAGTCCCACACTGGGTGAAGCCTGAGCTCTGAAGCATGTCTCGAATCTGGCTCGAATCTTTGGTTCCGCTACCGGTGTAACATCACTACTCTCATTCTCACTAGAGACTTCTAATGGGTACAACCTAGAAATTGCCCTGGAGGTCGTCCTTCCATTACTGGTTCTTACAAATGCAGCACGCACTTCATCATCAACCCCCCTGATCAAACTAGTGACAACTCCCATCTTCCACTTTGTTCTTGGCATATCTTTGTCAAATACTAACACAACATGACCTACGTCAATACTGTAGCTACTGGCATTTTGTTAACGAGTCTGATATGAATGCATTTCTCTCAGTGCTGACAGATATTCAGTCTAGAATCTATTGACAAAATGCTGATAAAGCAGAGAGCGCCTACGCTCTGCACGACTGATAGTATTGACAACACCATATGATTCACTCTCGTCATCATCCACAACAGGCTGACGCAAAGCAGTAACATCATGTCCGAACAGAAGCATGGCGGGTGTGAGCGGCTGAGATTCATTTAAATCACCAGAGGCGTACGTCAATGGACGATCATTGAGTACTGCTTGAACCTCCTTGATTACAGTATACATTTCTTCCAAAGTAATCAAGGCTTTCCCCAGACCTTTTGATGACACTTTTCTTCACACCAATCAGCCGCTCCCAAGCCCCACCCCACCATGGAGCCTGAACAGGGATATTTCGGAAGCGAACACGTTTCTCCGCAAGATGATTCTGAACATCATTACATTCAACAGTGTTCAACAATCGCTGAATGTCATCATCGGCACTTTTGAATGTAGAAGCATTGTCACTCAAACATAACTCAGGAACTGAATATGTTGCGCAATGAGGCGAAATGCTTGTAAGAATGCAGTCTCTGACATATCAGTCACAATCTCAAGATTTACGCAACGTGTACCAAGACAAGTGAACAACGCGATGTACACCTTTCTAGGGTCCTGTACGCCATACTCTTTCACTAACAGACTTCCGGTAAAGTCTATTCCAACGTTCTTTAACGGCTTTGACGGATCAATCATGTAGTCTGGGAGATCTGGCGATGGTGGCAGCACGTACGGGCGTCCCAAGACAAGTTTACAGACAACGCACTTGCGAACATAAGCGCGAACTTCAGCCCTGATTGCGGGAATCCAATATTGGCGTCTGATTGTGACAATGGTTGCGCCAAGGCCCATATGCATGGCCTGAGCGTGAGCGCGGCGAATCACAAGCTTTGTAAGGAAACACTTTCTAGGCAACAATAGCGGTGTTACTATAAAGTAACATGGGAGTAATGCAATTTACACACTAATGATCATTTCGTCTGCTTGTGCATAAATAAGACCTAGTTTTGTTGGGCGCTAAAAAGCATGATATCTAAACAATTGTGAGTAAAAAAGCAAAATAATTAAACATGACTGCTGTATCATCAAGAATGGATAGGGAGTGCTTGGAATAGAAAAACAAGCTGTGAAAAGAGGCAAAATTTGTCATTGAATCTGCGCAATTAAACTCCCTTCATAATGATGCTGTAGATTTCTACAGTGGTGACTTGAGACACTGAATAATGAGATCATCGCTTTAATATTTCAAAAAGATTGTCGACTCGATTTGAAGGCTGTTTTTACAAAATTGGGTTGAACCCGTCGTTAACGGAGAATATAAACAAATTGCGCTGAAGTTTCGTACCATAATTAATTTCAGAAACGGTTTAAAATATAAATGTGTCACTTACCTAAAATCAATCTGGTCGAAATAAAAAAGTCGCCATTTTCTCGATCATACGTCAGTGGGGAAGCAAACTCGCACAGTGCCAAAAGGCAAGATCTCCAGATCCTCTCTACCACTATTAGCTTCCATGTTTGAAAGTCACTGTACATTATACATTGCGTTTGAGCAAATCCAGCACACTCGGCGATAATGGTGGCCAATTCTAGCAGGGATGTAAATGTATGTCAGTTCAGGGCTGGAAATTCAAACCAGGGTCAAACAACACTTTTGCTCAGTACAGCCAACTGGTGATATAAATCGAAACTGATCTATTTTTATTTCAGAACTTTTATATCATGCAGACTTCTTCAACTGTATTTCAAGCTTCTATCTGTTGGAATAAAGCGACAAAAAAGTGTTTCTTAATTTACGTTTTTTGCCCCCTGGTGAGCTGAAATTCAGTCGAATCGTGGTGAATTTTCTGTCAGCAGCATATCATTGTTGTGTTCATCCCTACGGCCAGATTTGAAGTGCCTAGATCTTACGGTTACAAAATGCCCAATTTGTCCACGGCCCGACGGAAGGACGAACTGACGGACGGCTGGACGGACCGAAGGACGGCCACCATTCGAATCGCTATTTGACTATCTCGGCTAACTTGGTCAGCAGAGCTAAAAATAATGCTGCAGTGAAGCTCTGTTAATCTCCAGAACCATTCGAATATGTCTGATAAATATTTGTCATTCACCGGCACAAACTTAATCAAGAAATAAGATGGCCGCTGTCCGAGACATTCCCATGATATACATGTACAATATTATTGCGCCGTGACCTGCCGAACAGCTGAATTTTCAAATGCTCTTTATTTATAGCTGACATCAGGAGATATGACAAAAATCATATCAAAGTTTCACCATAAAACATAAAGATTGCCATTGGTCTTCTTCTGGCGAATACTCCAGTGAAGGAAGTTGCCCGCAGGATGACAGTATGTCCGAAAGCCATAAGAAAACTGCACGAAAAATTCAACCAGGACTTCAAGACCGAAAGTCACAAACCAAGCAACCAATCCATTTCAGTATTTCAGCCCTAAGGAACAGATCCGTGACAGCTACTGCAATCAGGGACGAGATGTTTCTTGTTAATTGAGAAAGGATCAGCAGTCAGACAGTCAGAAGATGACTTCATATAGCAGGAGTTCATGCCTGACATCTTGTCAAGAAAGCGTTGTTGCTTCTGCCTCACAAACAAGCCCGTTAGCATAAAAGATGGACCAGAGCGCAGTGGGCCAGAGTGATGTTCAGTGATGAAGTTCGTGCTTGCTTTTGCCAAATTGATGGGAGGAGAAGGGTGTGGCGTTGCCAAGGACAGAAACATACCGAATGCTGCGTTCAACCTGTCGCAGCATACGGAGGAGGTAGTGTGATGGCGTGGGCTGGGATCAGCGAAAGACTGAAAACAGACCTAGTTCAAATCCAAGGAAACCTGAATGCCACTGAATACATTCAACAAAACCTTGTTCCGGACTAGGTGCCATTTTCAGCAACTATCGGAATATATTCACGTTCATGGACGATAATGCGCAAATACACCGGGCCCAACTCAAGCGGGCAGACTATTGCAGGGTGACTAACCAGACGAATCTGAACGATTTGACAGCTTTCCTGCAGGAGGAGTGGAATAACATCCCACAGCTGAGAATCCGATGCCTAATCCACAGTATGCGTAACAGGTGCCGTGGAGTCATCATGAGTAACGGAGGATACACAAGATACTGAAGAGGTTTGATTGTTGCCAGAATTTATCTGTAACTCACAAGAATAAATTGATTATAAGGGATATAAGCTTTTGTTATTTTTGAAATGGCACTTTTTTCATTCAATTGTCCTTGTCACTCATTGTGCCTAATGATGGTATGATAATGTCCTGCAATTTTGATCGAATTGTCCTGGATACTTTAGAAATTACCAATTGTTTAGGGGGGACTTACTTTTGTTGAGGATTTTATTATTAACCGGATTATGACTGCAATCAAAACACCTACTACCTCACCAGAGAGTGACAAAATCAAATTGATTAATACAGAAGGATATAGCAATGTCCAGGGTGGTTGGCCTCCATTAATGTACAATGCATAAGTATATCCATCCCTTGGTTTTCCCTTTATTGAGTAATAATACGGCAGGTAGTTATGCATCTTAAAGTTCCTTTGTTCATAAAATCTGATTGCTGCTGCATTCGTTGTCAAGACATGAAGGTACACCACTCTACAGTTGTGTTGTTCATTTGTTGTGAGGTAAGACACCAAACTATCCAGCAGAAGGGAGGCTGAAATCACAAACAAAAATATCAGCAAAAACTAGAGTAATATTGATGGCAAGACCATCACAAATCCCCCAGCTTTTAATATGCAGGAACATTGGGTCAGGTCAAGTCTTGAGGTTAGGAAAGTGGTGTTGTTGTTAGTTTTGGTGCAGAGTCCAGGAATTTAAACATCCATAAGAACACAGCAACAATACTCCACCTAATCTTCAAATATGGACAGTGTAAATAACTATTTCGAAGATGAAGTGGAGTATTATTGCTGTGTTATTATGGATGTTGGTGTTAGTGTAGTGTTGGTATAGGAGGCCTACCCCAACTCCCTACACTGAGCTCGGGTTGGACATCGGTGTAACACTTTGGCATCATCATTGTGACAGCTGGTGTAACGTCACAGTGTAAAGTGTAACACCGGTCTAAAATGAGTGTAAGACGGGAGCTGACGAGGTATTTTGAGTCCACGCCATCTTGTTTTCTCGTTTCAACCAAAAAACACACAATTAAACTTTTGTTAGCGATTATTTTCAAGCGGAGAGCGAGTTGTGTGGACGGCATTTTTGTTTAGACAGCCGATTGTGTCATGGTGCAGTCTAGGCCGAATCTGTCAGTTAAGTCGGTAATGGCAGAAAAGAAAACGCTGGGCAAGACCGCTTGTTTGCCAGAAAAACTGCATCCAAAGTATTGTTTATTCCAGAATTCCTTGTTTCTTATCTTGTGTCCTTGATAAAACATTATGCAACGGTTGTGATGAACTGAACCGTTTTGAATGACATCGCTTGCGTCGGACGTTTGTGGTGTTTTTGTGAACTCGAAAATTTTCAAAATGTTCAAAACATGGCAGTCGGATCAGAATCTTCAACATGATCAGCAGCTTGGATATTTGAATTTTTCTCCGAATTTTGTTGTTTTGTCTGTACGTCAACAAATCATCTGGAATGATTATAAACTGCAATTAAGTAGTTTGTGCGTTTTTGTTGGGTTTCATACTTGCAGTGCAGTTGATGATCACCTGCTGCTGTTGCACTGATCTGGTACAAATGCAAAACATGGCTGACTTTCATTTATCCACGATCGAATTCAACCCACTGCGTGGTCGAGACGCGACTAATTGAACATTATAAATACGTTTGCGGAGGCTTAACATTCCAAAACCACCTAGCGATATCCCATCACTCGGAATCAGTCTCGAGAAATGCAACGAGGTGAACATGTACGTGTATGGGGACGAGGTAAGGTATCACAAACCAGGTGACTAATTAGTCCAGTAAGTTTAGACCGAAAGGAGCTGGTGTGCGTAGTCGATGGATCCAGTCCAGTTCTGTGATCAATCTCTTTTGCAGGGCTTCCTGCGAGTTGGGAGGAAGACGGATGAAGGCCAGCACATGCGCTCTGACGTCATCCAAGCCCTTGTGTCCTGGGGTGTTGAAGTGTCTACCCACAGTGTCATCTTTGTTATTCTTTGTGATGTTTCTGAAATGCTCACAGAGTCGCGCACATAAGTTTCTCTTAGTTTGGCCCACATATTGTAGTCCGCATGTTATACATGACAGACAGTATATTAAATTGCTACTTTTGCAATCAATGTGTGTCCTGGTTGTGTATGTCCTTAACGTTGTATGGCTGCGAATAGAGCCGGAGGTGTCGAGCCTGATACAGTATCTGCACGACGCTCTATTACAGCCAGATCTCTGTGAGGGATGGGGTTGTCCCCTGTTGAGATCGATGGTATGAGGCCCTTGGTCATTCTGGGTACCGGGGGTGGGATAGGTGATTCCTGGTTGTGTCCCCATGGGTGGGGACAATTTTGCCCTGACTAGCATATCCCTCAGGTTTTTTGGTCTCCTGTGGCCAAAGATAATTGGGGCTTGATGAACCCTATCAGTGGTTTTGGATCTAGCAAGGCTGTCCCAGTTCTCTCGGATGATATTGCTGGGACTACTGAACCCTGGCGCGAAGGTTGTGATGAAGTAGAACGGTGGTTCACCTTCAACAGCAGAAGTTGCTGGGGGTGTAGGGTAGAGAAGACTATGTCGGTCTTTCCTTCTAGCCTTCACCATAGCGCCTTCAATGAGGTCCGATGGGTATCCTCTCCTCAGAAAATGGCCACCCAGTTCAATAGAATGGGTGTCGTAATCCTCCACTCGACTGCAGATGCGTCTGACGCGGAGGAATTGACCGTATGGTATACCCTTTTTACATGAAATTGGGCGAGCTGAGTTGTACAGCAGATAGTTGTGCGAGTCCGTTGGTTTGGAGTATAGTCCGGTGACGATGGACCCATCCACATTTCTGACCATGGTGTCCAGAAAGCTCACCTGTGTTTTAGATATCTCGGCAGTAAATTTGATGCTGGGTATTCTGCCGTTCAGGTGGGTGATAAACTGTTCTAGATCCTCCCTGGAATGTGTCCAGATCAGGAAAATGTCGTCTATGAAGCGTACATAGAGCAGTGGTTGTGTCGGATGAGTGTACACATATGTTTCTTCAAAGTCTGCCATGAAGAGATTGGCATAGCTAGGTGCTACTTTGTTTGCTTCCCATTGTTGTGCCTGAGATTTGTAAATAGTGTTTGCCATCAAAAATGAAATTGTTTTTGGTGAGCACCATGTCTAGAAGCTTTATGAGCGATTGGTTGGTTGGTTGCGCTGCGTTCCGTCTGTGGGACACAAGGAACTTCGCCACAGCCCTCTTGCCAACGAGATGCGGTATATTGGTGTTCAGTGACGTTACATCCAACGTCACCAAGAGCGTGTTGTGCGGGAGGGGCCCAATATTCTCAAGTTTTTGTAGAAAGTGGGTTGTGTCCTTAATAAAGGATCTGGTCTCTTTAACTAAGGGTTGGAGAAAGGCATCCACGAATTGTGATATTCTTTCGGTGGGACTGTCATTGGCGGACATGATTGGTCTGCCTGGTGGGGGGATGATTCCCTTGTGAATTTTAGGGAGTAAGTAAAAGTTAGGTGTGCGTGGTTTTTTGACGCACAAATAAGCTTGGCATTTTTCACTTATTTCCCCTCTCGCTGCCATGGCTCCGACAGTGAGAATAACTTCCGAGTGGTGGTTATAGGTAAGGTCCCTTGTCTGTGGTTGATAGTGGACCAGGTTGCCTAGTTGTTTTTCGGCTTCCTTAACGTAGTCGCTCCTTCTTAAAAGGACTACTGCTGAGCCCTTATCTGCTGGTTTGATGACGACATTGGGCAAAGAGGTTAGTTTAGCCAAAGCCCTGCGCTCACCGGGGGTGAGGTTGTCCTTGTGCGGTCTCCTGGTGGGGAGTCTCAAATCTCAGGCACAGCAATGGGAAGCAAAGTAGCACCTAGCTATGCCAATCTCTTCATGGCAGACTTTGAAGAAACATATGTGTACACTCATCCGACACAACCACTGCTCTATGTACGCTTCATAGACGACATTTTCCTGATCTGGACACATTCCAGGGAGGATCTAGAACAGTTTATCACCCACCTGAACGGCAGAATACCCAGCATCAAATTTACTGCCGAGATATCTAAAACACAGGTGAGCTTTCTGGACACCATGGTCAGAAATGTGGATGGGTCCATCGTCACCGGACTATACTCCAAACCAACGGACTCGCACAACTATCTGCTGTACAACTCAGCTCGCCCAATTTCATGTAAAAAGGGTATACCATACGGTCAATTCCTCCGCGTCAGACGCATCTGCAGTCGAGTGGAGGATTACGACACCCATTCTATTGAACTGGGTGGCCATTTTCTGAGGAGAGGATACCCATCGGACCTCATTGAAGGCGCTATGGTGAAGGCTAGAAGGAAAGACCGACATAGTCTTCTCTACCCTACACCCCCAGCAACTTCTGCTGTTGAAGGTGAACCACCGTTCTACTTCATCACAACCTTCGCGCCAGGGTTCAGTGGTCCCAGCAATACCATCCGAGAGAACTGGGACAGCCTTGCTAGATCCAAAACCACTGATAGGGTTCATCAAGTCCCAATTATCTTTGGCCACAGGAGACCAAAAAACCTGAGGGATATGCTAGTCAGGGCAAAATTGTCCCCACCCATGGGGACACAACCAGGAATCACCTATCCAACTCCCGGTACCCAGAATGATCAAGGGCCTCATACCATCGATCTCAACAGGGGACAACCCCATCCCTCACAGAGATCTGGCTGTAATAGAGCGTCGTGCAGATACTGTATCAGGCTCGACACCTCCGGCTCTATTCGCAGCCATACAACGTTAAGGACATACACAACCAGGACACACATTGATTGCAAAAGTAGCAATTTAATATACTGTCTGTCATGTATTACATGCCGACTACAATATGTGGGCCAAACTAAGAGAAACTTATGTGCGCGACTCTGTGAGCATTTCAGAAACATCACAAAGAATCACAAAGATGACACTGTGGGTAGACACTTCAACACCCCAGGACACAAGGGCTTGGATGACGTCAGAGCGCATGTGCTGGCCTTCATCCGTCTTCCTCCAAACTCGCAGGAAGCCCTGCAAAAGAGATTGATCACAGAACTGGACTGGATCCATCAACTACGCACACCAGCTCCTTTTGGTCTAAACTTACTGGATTAATTAGTCACCTGGTTTGTGATACCTTACCTCGTCCCCATACATCTATATAACCGTATCACTCTCCAGGCTAGATCGGACTGTACCTGATCGGACAGTTCACTTTGTCTGTCACTGCATACTGTGCTGCAGTTTTCACTTTAAAGCATTTTCCCGTAGAGCAAACCGTACATCCACCCACTCGTGGGACGTACGTTATCCAAATCTGGATCCGGTCTCAAGCTACACACCATTTGTGACTTTGACTTCTCGTCCCCAACAAGGGATCACCAGTCGGAGCAGGCTACCACGCCATCACCTAGACCCTTTGGTCATACACCAATGACCCCCGTGCTACATACATCACTTATTTGTTCTCTGATGAGGCTCAACAAGACGCCGAAACCGTGTATTTTTCATTTGGGTGGAGGTTGGCAACCAGCGACCGCGTGCAACACCCCTCACAACCACACCATGGCGGGACGACACGTCACATCCTAGAGACGTCACAACCATGTCGCATCTTACCACGACGTCACGTCCGCAAGAGACTGACGCCAGCTCTACAACAAACCCATGCAGTGAACAGATTCTGCTCTGACAAATTACGTCAGTCCACGGTCCTACCTCGACTGCAGCAGATGTGCTTTGATTCTTCTCTCTTTTTCTACGTTTTTTAAAAGAGGTGAACATGTACACTGCACTGTTCCATGTTTCCAACAACTATAGAATATTCCTAAGACTGCCAGCATGCTTCGAGATATCGGAGTCGGGATATGTGTCTCAGCATGCTCTCAGTCAGCGATAGGCGTTCTGGCATGCAGTATAGTCCATGCATTTGCTTAATTGTATAAATAGGCCAATATTATCTGTGTGTTATTATCCCTTTCGCTGCGAAGCCCAAAATAATTTTTTTTACCTACAATGCTAAGCTTAATTTCAGTACTTTCTGCAGTTTGTGTATGTTACTTTTAGAGCAGGAATTGAGCTTAATGGAATGATCCTAGGACTTAGAAGTAATTAAAATGTTTCTTCCATGTGACTGGGAGAATCAGAACATGTGGTTAATATTTTTGCCAAAATTAGTTCTCACCTTCAGAATCACTGTCAGCATAGATTTCATCAATCACAGCATCTAAAGTAATTTCAGCATGTGGTCGAGGCATTTTTACACTTGACACTAACTTTGCAGCCTCAAAATCACCGATTTTTAATGAGGAATGACCCCTTTTTCTAGCAGGAAATCGGCAGCCATGTCTATTGACGATCTACTGGAGCCATCTATCGGATGTTTATGAAACTGCATGTTAGTTCAGAATGCATAGGAAAATGGTAGTGACCAGGTCGCACGATTGCGTACGGCCGCGCGAGGGACATTTTACTTTTGGGCGCCCATCGGCGTACAACCGCAGCGAAAGGGTTAAATCGGATTCCAATCTGTCAATTTTGTATTTACTGAAAATAAATCTCAATAGCGCCTTACAAATGTCGGCACAACCTTCTATAAAGAAGTAGAATAGTAAATAATAAGAGGAAGAACCTATGTGCATGCGAAATGATGTGATGCCCGTGTTTCACCGCGACACCTCTCTCAAGTGAATGAAATTCATAGTAACAGGCCTTTGCGATATCCAATCATTCCCAAGCCCGTGAAACTGGGTGCTGCTCTTCGAGTAATGTATGCTAATGTATGAAATTTATGTGCTGGCGCTCTTCAGTGATGGAGGTGTGGAGGTTCAGGGAAGTTCAGTACGAACACGCACGCTAATGGCGTACATTGTTCGGTGGTAAGTCAAGCATGTTATTTCGGCAGGTTTTCTTCATTCATTACTCACTCAGGGCTTTCAGAACAGGGTCCCATTCTCTGACTAACTACCACGGCGGCAATTTATAAACATTTTGCGCGTTCAAACTGCAATATCTGCAGACAAATCGACATGATAGCAGCGCTCCAGATGCTGGGAAATCGTCATTCTTGGTTTTCAAATTTTACTGGGGAGGGTGTTCGGTTGTTGGTCAAATAGGACCTGAGTTAATTATTTTGTTACAACATGTATGGTGCTGGCTTGTGGTGGACGCCATCAAGAGACTTGTTTACAAACAAAGTTTATTTTAGGCCTATGCACTTACCTTCTTACGTAAGTGCATAGGTTCATTTTCTATCAGTTTTCTTATACTCGCCCCATTCGTATACACAGCTGTGGTGTGAGAAGACCGGGAGGACGTTTGCTCCTGTGTTTTTTATTCGTGTTCAAGGATCCGAACTTTGAGTATTTCTATTACGTTCTTTCCACGACTGATGGAAAGAAAGATTTACTGTGTGTCTCGAGCTTTGACAATTCTTTAATTCGTAACTATGCATAGAGCCAAGCACGTGTGTGCATAGACAATACATTTTTGCTAAATTTCGTAGCACTGCTTACATCGTTCGTAACAAGTGTCTGTGGCGGCCGCAAGGAGCACCTTTACATGTAACCTTTATACGCAACGTTTTACGTGGATATACGTCGGATATCTGTACTTCCTGTTTGCGCAATCGTGACTTGTCTTTTGTCACTCACTTCCGGTACCGGGCTTGCACTTTTTCTGTGACGTCATCGACATGTACATGACTGTGTTTCTACGTTCTACGAGTACATAACTGTGTTTCAACGAGTTGGAGCTTCTTTGGATATGTGTTTCTCAACCAGATTGACTGACTGATGTGTTTGTGCAAGTGTCATTCATAGCAGAGAGCTCTACATTGCCACCATATAGACCATTACCTAAGTTGCTTATGTAAATAAAGTGTGTTTGTGTATTTGTGTAAAACAGCTTCAGGGTTTGTGTTTCTTCTGGTAATTTAGTAGTGTTTTTTCATGTAGCTATGGTACAGAGGGGCCCCAGACCCCCCGCTCCGGTGCGCAAGCTCACCTGCAGTGCACAGCAGATAACTTCGTTGTCTGCCTACGTAAAATATATTACGACCGCCTCGTTGAGTTTGGGGCCTGTGGAAATGGCCGACACCTGTACATTTCTACCATGCATTTGCCTTGTTTCTTGTGGTGGGCTGGGGTTGGTGTAACAAAATGGGCAAGGGCCATTGTGCTCACTGTATATATATTATGTGGTTAGGAATTCATCCTGGTTAAGAAACATGCTACTTGTATAGTATATAGGTCAAACCAAAGTCGGTAGGACATGATATGTATGGTTGCTTGGAGTAACTACCACACAAATAGCATCAAAAACAAGTCACTAATGAAACAGCCAGGGGCCATTGTGCTCACCGTATAGATATTTGGTGCTTTGGAATTCATCCAGGTTAAGAAACATTGTGCATGTATAGTATATAGGTCAAACCAAAGTCGGAATGACATGTGATGTATCGTTGCTTGGAGTAAGTACCATAAAAATATCATCAAAAACAAGTCACTAATAAACGAGATATTGCACTTTTTACCTATTTTAGTTTTGGCCTCCTGGTGGCCAAGTTAAGTACCAGATCAGACTGAAATTATGTGTGAGAGGTTACATGACGTAGGGAGTCATGTGTACCAAATTTCAAGTTCATAGCTTTAGTGGTTAAGAAACGTGCCATAGTTACAATCAAACGACCGATTTACGCCATTTGACCTCTGTGACCTTGAAAAGCAGGTCAGATCAAAAACTCATATGATATGTGATGTATCCTTGCTAGGAAAACCTACCATAAAAATGTTATTGAAAACGAATCACTAATAAGCGAGATATCACACTTTCTAGGTTTTCACTTTTGGCCCTCTAGTGGCCAAGTCGAGAATCAGAACGGACTGAAATTCAGGGTCAGAGGTAGGCTGACCTAGGAGGTCCTTTGTACAAAGTCTCAAGTTCATAGCCTAAGGGGTTAACAAACATTCCACAGTTACGCCATTTGACCTCTGTGACCTTGACAAGTAGGTCAAATCAAAAACCCGTGTCATATGTGATGTATCCTTGCTAAGAGTATCTACCATAAATTTTTTAACAAAAACTGATCAGTAATAAGCGAGATATGGCACTATTCAAATTTTTGGTTTTGGCCCCCTTGTGGCCAAGTTAAGAATCAGACCGGACCGAAAATCAGTGTCACAGGTCATCTGACCTAGGGGGTCATGTGTACCAAGTTTAAAATTCATAGCTTTAGTGGTTAAGAAACATGCCATATTTACACACGAACGGCCAATTCACACCATTTGACCTCTGTGACCTTGAAAAGTACGCCACATTGACCTGATTTTTGTCAACATGTGGAGCTATGTAACAGGTGTCTACATACCAAATTTAAAGACTACAGGATGAATAAAGACAAAATGTGCCACTATCGGTGAAATTTTAGAGTTTGACCTCTGTAACCTTGACAAGTCCGTAAGATATGTGATGTATCCTTGCAAGGGGCACCCACCATAAAAATTTGAGCAAAAACAAATCAGTAATAAACGATTTATCGCACTTTTTAAGTTTTAGGTTTTAGCCCCCTGGTGGCCAGGTGAAGAATCAGACCGGACTAAAATTCGCTGCAAAAGGTCATGTGACCTAGGTCATAATGTGTACAAAGTTTCAAGTTCATAGCACAAGCGGTTAGGAAACGTGCCACACAGGATACGGACGACGGACGACGGACGACGACGGACACAGGGCTATTGTATAGACTCCCCTGACGGTGAGCCAATAAGCGAGATATTGCACTTTTCCCTTTTTTAGTTCTGGCCTCCTCGTGGCCAAGACAAGAATCAGATCGGATCGAAATTCGGTGTCCGAGGTTAAATGACGTAGGGAGTCATGTGTACCAAATTTCAAGATCATAGCTTTATTGGTTAAGAAATGTGCCATAGTTACACTGAAATGGCCAATTTACGCCATTTGACCTATGTGACCTTGAAATTTTGGACAAATTAAAAATCTGTATAATTTGAGATATATCCTTGCGAGGAGAACCTATCATCAATTTTTTTAGCGAAAACAAGTCACTCATAAGAGAGATATCACACTTTTTAGGTGTTCACTTCTGGCCCCCTGGTGGCCAAGTTAAGAATCAGATTGGACTGAAATTCAATGGCAGAGATCGCTTGACCTGAAGAGTCCTGTGTACAAAGTTTCAAGTTCATAGCCCTAGCGGTTAAGAATTGTGCCACTGTTTTTTAAATAGGATACGACGACGGACGACAGACACTTGGGTACTGTATAGACTCACCTAGACAGTGAGCCAAAAAGTGTTAACACTTTTCCGACGACGGTGTTGAAATCCTGGGGATTCCCTCCTCAAACACCAGTGTTACACCGATGTAACCCAACAACAAGCAGGGTGGACAAGTGTTGGTGTAGTGTAGGCATTACCATGGGCACAGTGTAACACCAACACTCTACACTTTCCCAACCCCAAGACTTGACCTGACCCATTGAAGTGGATAATTTTATGAAGGGTTAGTAGTGATTGTGCGTGTGATGTTGAAGGTGATTGATGTTAAAAATGTGTGTGCGCAGGGCTGCTTACCCTCTAATAATTTTTCCTGTAATATTGCTGAAATTTTCATGTATTTTGCCATAAGTTCCCGTAGTATCATGACATAGTGTAAATTTCAAAGCTGTTGGCCGCCGCCATTATTCTATGCAGGGTAGTCTCGCACAGCAGCTGTACACATGTGATACAAGTTTCCAGATCCTCAAAATAGGGTGATAAAGTTCTACGATCGGTGTCGCGGTGCGCGAGACTAATCAGTATATTGCGTACTGAATAAAGAAAAACTCTCCTTGGCAACGGGCGTGGGAACTTCTAATATCGGGTTTAAAGGCTAAGAAACTAAATGAAACTAGAAATTTGAATGTTTATTTCAAGAATTAAACCGTATACAAACATTTTACAACGTATTTTTAAGTTAAAAAAAAACGTATTTTCAGCACTGTAAAGGCTGTACCATAACGGTAAAAACCGTATTCCGTAAAGTCGGGAATTCAGTCGTACCAAAATACGGCCATTCCGTACAGGTACGCAGCCCTGTGTGCGGTGAAGTTGAGATTAGTGTTCAAAAACTTTATCATTTGAGGTTGATGAAATGATGCTGATGTAAGGAAGCGTTGTGACATGATAAGCAAAGCTTTTAAAAACATTAGGACAATTTTTTTCCGTCGTATGAGGACTGTACAATCGGCAAAATCGATGTACACTGGTGTGGATTAGCATACACTACAGTGCGTCTCAATAATGAAACGGCCAGGGGCCATTGTGCTCACCGTAAGTATTTTTAGTAGACAGTACAGAAAGTGCTACAGTATGTAGGCCTCTCATAATTTATACATGCATCTGTGACCAGTTCAGAGCCGGCCCTGGCCAAGTGGTGAATCCGAGACTTATGGTTCCAAGCTTGTAGAGTCTAGGTGAAAATGATAGTGAAGAAACGTGCCACTCCATGACAATGGTGAATATATTTTTAACTTTGACCTCAGTGACCCTGACAGGTAGGTCAAATAACAAACCAGGGTGATATGTGATGTAGACACATCCACCTGACCATAACAATTTCATCACTCGTTAAACTACAGCAATCGGCAAAAAAAGATTTCCAAGATGGCCGCCTAATTAAATCTATGGCACCAAATAAATCAAAAAATGAAGAAAATGTAAGATAGAACTCAGAAAAGAAAAAAGGAAAAGATGAAAAATAAAAATATTTTTGGCTGTCCTTGACCGGGGTTTGAACTCACGACCTTTGGATTGCCACAATACGAGGAAAAACCCACAAAACATGCAATTTCGGCCATATTTGAATTCCGATCTGGCTGAAACTTGGCATACAAATAGTGGCTTCTTAGATGCATCATTACACAAAATTAAAACTCTTTACATTGAACAACGACAAAACGTACCAAGAACGGTAAAGTTTTCAACTTTGACCTCTGTGAACTTGAAAGGTGGGTCAAATCAAAAACCCGTAAGATATGTGATGTAACCTTGCTGGGAGTACCTACCATGAAACTTTTATCAAAAACAAATCAGTAATAAGCGAAAAATCACACTTTTTGAGTTTTGAGTTTGGGCCCCCTGGTGGCCAAGTCAATAATCAGACCGAACCAAAATTCAGTGTAAAAGGTCAACTGACCTAGGGGGTCATTTGTTCAAAATTTCAAGTTCATAACTGTTGCGGTTGAGAAACGTGCCATAGTTACACTCAAACGGCAAATTTACGCCATTTGACCTCTGCGACCTTAAAAAGTAGGTCAAATCCGAAAAATCGTGCAACATCTGAGGTAACCTTGCTAGGGGTCCCTGCCATAAAAATTCCATCAAAAACAATTTGCTAATAAGCAGGCTATTGCACTTCTTACTTTTTCTGTTTTGGCCCCCTGGTGGCAAAGTCAAGAATCAGATCAGGCTGAAATTCAGCACCAGAGGTTATCTGATATAGGGGGTTATATGTACCAAGTTTCAAGCTCATAGCTTTGGTGGTTGAGAAACGTGCCATAGTTACACTCAAATGGCCAATTCACGCCATTTGACCTCTGCGACCTTGAAAAGTAGATCAAATTAAAAACCCGTAAGATATATGATGTATCCTTGCTATGAGTACCTACCACAAAAGTTTTATCGAAAACAAGTCACTAATAAGCGAGATATCACACTTTTTAGATATCCACATTTGGCCCCCTGGTGGCCAAGTAGAGAATCAGATCGAACAAAAATTTAGTGTCACGGGTCGTCTGACCTAGGGGGTCATGTGTACAAAGTTTTAAGTTCATAGGCCTAGCGGTTAAAAAACGTGCCACTGTTTTTGAACTAGGATACGACGGACGACGACGACGACGACGACGACCATGGACGACGACGGACAACGGACACTGCGGTATCGTATAGACTCCCCTACGGTGAGCCAAAAAGGTAATCCTAAAATGATGGGTTGATATGACCAGATCATTGGGAGCAGCTAGCCTAAGCTTTTAGCTCCCCTTTTAATTAACGCATAGCCTAGCCGTTTTGTTTTGAACTTTTGTGGAGGAGGCCTACATGTCTAAATGAGCTAATGAATTGTACATGGTCTGACATTGATTCTAAAATCTCACAATGTCTAGTGTTGATGCGAATGTTCTGTAACCATTTTATGTGATGTGACGAAGCGGCACCTGAGAATTTACAGTATTGGTATATGCTGCCACCTATACAGAGTTATTTTGAGTAACCCAAAATGGAAGCACATGATAGTGCGTGAATCATTTTATTCTGCGCTGTCTCAGCGAATCTGCGCCCTTTCTGCGGTTTTACCAAGGAGAGAGCTGAGTAAGGTTGATGAAGGTGATATAATGCACCCATAGAACGGTATGTATGTATGTATGTATATACCATATTTAAATTTAAGCGCCCTTTTCAGATTAAATCCGTTCAAAGGCGCTTTTACAATATTTATAACGAAATTACAATCGAAAAAAGATGGGTCTTGAGCATCGTTTGAAATGATGCAAGGCTCTTTGCCTGCTGGACCTCAAAAGGGAGCCCATTCCACAAAACAGCTGCGGAGAATGAGAAGCAGCGCTCCCCATATTTGCTCCGGGCCCTTGGAAGTACTAGTCTATTGTCATCAGCCGACCGAAGGTGTCTTCCTGGCCTATAGATATTGACCAGGCTTGACAAGTAGCCAGGCGCTATTCCATGCACACTTTTGAAAACGTGCATGAGGATTTTATAGTTCACCCTCTGCTCAACCGGCAACCAGTGGAGCTCACGTAGTACAGGGGAGATGTGGTCTCGACGCTTTGTGCGCGTGATGATGCGGGCCGCCACGTTCTGCACCCTCTGCAACTTGTTCATAAGGTCTTTTGAAATGCCATAGAGCAGTAAATTGCAGTAATCCAGCCTTGATGTGACTAGGCCGCACACTAGTGAACGGGTTGCAGAAGAGTTGAGATACTGACGGATCAGTCCAATATTCCTTAGTTGGGCATAGGCCGACCTACAGACAGCATTCACCTGTGCTTCCATGTTCATTTTCTTGTCAAACATCACCCCCAAATTTCTTATGCATGCCACAGAGTCAATGACAGAGTCACCAACATTCACCGACACGTTATCCAGGGTCTTGGAATGATGAGTGGATGCAAAGAGTGCCACCTCCGTCTTGTAAAACGTACACAACGGTGTAAAACGTACACACATTGATGTGAGAGATTGTACTGATGATCCGAAGACGCGTTTACAAACGTCATTACGTTTCTACAGCCCTTGATCCCGATTAGGATTTTATTCTATCTTCCCGCTAGATCATCCATTGTTCCCGACTGAAAATGAGCCTGAGTCCTCAACCCCAAACAATAGCAAGGAGGCTGTTCCATAGATCAACCGCCTCCCTATTACTAATCCAACAGATGGCAACAGGGTTTAACACCTCCTTTGGGTTGAGGATATGGGTCACTGCTGTTTTGTGTGATTATCACTTAACAAGAGGTGAATAAACAAGCCCAATTCTAAACAATGCAGTCGTCTGTGTCACCCCAGGTAGAGATTAATTACCAGTATATGTACTCTGATTAACCCATATGGAGGCAAGCACTTAATATTTCTTAACCCTGAACAGGGCAAGGCATTTCAGGTAGTGGCAACCAATTCAGAAAAAGAATAATAACAAAACAATAAAACAAGGTAGACCCAATAAAGTATACATTTTCCGAAAGCTCATAATGTTATCTAATTATTCCTGATTCGATACTGATAAAGAAACAGAGTTTAACCACTAAAAAGGGACTTATTCACCAAAAAGGGCCCAGGGGGTCGGCCAGCCAAATCCCCCTCACGATCACAAACATTGACCAATACGCACTGTCGTACTCTGGATTGAAACTAGAGATGATATACTATCAAATAAAGTCATAGACTACCCCTATTCCCTATACTGGATTTTATAATTCCTGTTTCCGTAGCAACCTCCATAGCTGGTCTGGTCCCTCCTTCAGAAACCCCACAAAACTCCCCAAAAATATATCGAAAAGACGAAATCAAACACACAAAGGCTAGAAAACATGTGTATTGGTCATTCTTTACGGCTGCACGGTGATAACTGATGAAGTTATGGGGATTCCCTAGTGTAGCGGGTGATTCAAATAACACAGAATTAGTCGTAGGTGCCCGTTTTCAGCTTTTTAAAAGGCTACGGCATACTCCGTAGGTGCCCCCATATGGGTTAATATATATATCATTGTTTAGTAAAGCTAGGACTACTCTGACTGGAAGCATGGTTGATTTTTGAAAATAGTGACTTTGGTGAACAAAACGTTTACAAAGATTGTAAAAGTTATTTTGTTCTTAGCACGCTTCATATTTGGGCCAACTGGGTAAGAACTTTGACGAACTGATTATTAGGTCCGTGACTACATGAATATAATGAGCAGTTTTTGCAGCGAAATGTCTCATCTTACAAAAAAAGTATTTGTAAGCACTCTCTTTGCATAAATGTACAAAATACATAGTATAGTGTAAGCAAAGCCTTATTCTGAACAATGGATTCAGTGTCACCCCACGTAGAGATTAATTTCTAATTGTTTAGTGTAGCTAGGACTACTCTGACCGGAATAATGGTCGATTTTTTAAAATAGTGACTTTGATGAAGAGAAATTTTACAAAGATTATAAAAGTTATTTTGTTCTTAGGATGCTTTATGTTTGGGCCAATTTTGTTAGAACTTTGACAGACTGATTATTAGGTCTGTGACAATATGAATATATGAGCAGTTTTTTGCAGTGAAATGTCTCATCTTACAAAAAATGAAACAGCCAGGGGCCATTGAGCTCACTGCATGGATATTTTGTGGTTAGGAATTCATCCTGGTTAAGAAACATGCTACATGTATAGTATATAGGTCAAACCAAAGTCGGTATGACATGTGATGTATCGTTGCTTGGAGTACCTATCATTTCATCGGAAAAAAGTCGCCCATAAACGAGATTGCACTTTTTACCTTTTTTAGATTTGGCCTCCTGGTGACCAAGTCGGGAATCAGATCGAAATTCGGTGTCTGGGGTAACATGATGTAGGAAGTCATGTGTACCAAATTTCAAGTTCATAGTTTCATCAGTTAAGAAACGTGCCAGAGTTACACTCAAACCACCAATTTACGCTATTTGACCTCTGTGACCTTGAAAAGTAGGTCAAATTAAAAACCCGTAAGATATGTGATGTTTCCTTGCTAGGAGAACCTACCATAAAAATGTTATCGAAAAAGAGTCACTCATAGGAAAGACACACTTCTTAGGTTTCCACTTCTGTGGCCTCCCGATGGCCAAGTCAAGTATCAGATCAGACCGAAATTCAGTGTCAGAGGTTATTCGATATAGGGAGTCATGTGTACCAACTTTGAAGTTCATAGCTTTAGCAGTTAATAAACGTGCCATATTTACACTCAAACAGCCAATTCACACCATTTGACCTGTGACCTTGAAAATTAGGTCAAATCAAAAAGCCGTAGGATATGTGATGTATCCTTGCTCTGAGTACCTACTATAAAAATTTTATCAAAAACAAGTCACTCATAAGAGAGATTTATGACACTTTTTAGGTTTCCGCTTCTTGCCCCCTGGTGGCCAAGTCAAGAATCAAATTGGACTGAAATTCATTGTCAGAGGTCAGCTGACCCAGGGGTCCTGTGTACAAAGTTCAAATTCATAGCTTCAGCGGTTAAGAAACGTGCCACTGATTTTGAAACAGGATAGAGACGACGACGGATGATGACAGACGCTGACGGACACTGCGTCTTGTATAGACTCCCCAACTGTGAGCCAAAAAGGATTTGTAAGCACTCTTTTTGCATCAATCTATAAAATATATTGTTTCAATATTGGTTGAATTCTAGCCTCAATTTTGTTGAAACCACTGTCAGATTGATGACTTTGATTGCCTGAACAAGAATATATATGCTTTTTTGCCTAGAGATAATTTATCTCTGTAGAAAAAGTGGTTTTATTAACCGCACAGAGTTGACATGTGACCTTTTTTCAGAAAATATATGACTTTTAAGTTTGGATTGCATACATGAGGATGAGCCTTCTTAGTAAAATCCACTATTCCAGAACATTTGAAATTCCATTTAAAGTATAAATACTGTAAATTTTACAAGTTATTTTAATTTTACAGTTCCAAAATATTGTGCACTATATACTGAAGAACGAAAAAATTTCGCATGCAGAATATGTGCGAATTGGCGAATAGGTCAGGCTCACAAAAAATCTCTTGCTTTAAGCTTGAAATCTATGTAATTGTTGCCATGTTTCCACAGAGGCACTGCATACAGCTTTGCCCAACCCCGCACAGTTACCACTTATCATAATTACACCTCACTATCACACCTTTTGAACAACTTTTGCTTAATTATTGGTCATTATTATGTTATATAGGGGACATTTTTTAGACTAGTCCCGATACACTAAGAGCTTAGAGTCAAAATAGACAGTTTGAAATTTGCCCCAAATATTTTCCGTCCTACAGTAACAACTGCGCACGGCAACTGA
Source organism: Lineus longissimus (assembly GCF_910592395.1). NCBI lineage: Eukaryota > Metazoa > Nemertea > Pilidiophora > Heteronemertea > Lineidae > Lineus > Lineus longissimus. The sequence goes on along the minus strand of NC_088308.1, from coordinate 15,140,768 downwards.
ATGCGTTTGAGTGCAACTTCCTCGATGCGGGGGTATGCTAAGTGATCAGCAAAGCTGTGGCACTTCATCAAACGATGAGAACCAGGTGAGATCAACAAAATGCCTTACCTTTCTAGCTATAAAATTGTTATTCTTCAGTCAATTTCAAAATTTAAAAGAGCTATTTGTGATAGAGATATATTTGCTGGCAAACTGTATCTTTTATTTCTAAAGTGGGGAGGGAATATTTCTAATATACACAAACTGAACAGCTAATCCCTCAAAACCCCTAGGCAAACTTGATCAAATAGACCCACCAAAAAGGCTAAAATGGGGGGGGGTCCTCAAAGAAAAATCATCAAGGGCAGAGAAACGTAATGGTCACTTGTGTGGTCGTCGGGTGAAGTCGTGTACATCCCAGTAAGCATCATCATGTAAGTTTCACTCTCGTATGAACTATACCATGATACTGATGACTGCGCATCCATGACTCACAGCAATTTACCTGTGTTGCTATCGTGCTGAGGTACATTATAACACAGAGATTTACCTGTGATCATGTGGATAATCATGTTCAGGTGTTGCTGTCGTGTTGAGAAACTAACCTTTATACTCATTTACTGAATGTTGTGTCACATAGCATAGACAGCGATTTACCTGTCAGTGTCATGCCTGTGGCTCTGACCGTGCTGCTGCTTTTGTGTTGAGTCTAGAGTTAAGCTGTGCCGGGAACTGAGCTGAGCTGTGGAGAGCTGTTTTTGGAGCATCGGGAGCCCATGTTATCAGAGGAAAGATCTTCAATTCAAGAAACGTTTTACCGTGAATCATGTAGACTGACTTGAATAAGACTTACTGCTATAAAGTTATCATGTCATGTACGCAGAATCAATGTATTTTTGATTAGGGTTCAAATCATTTTATTGTTTCTTTTGATCTGATACAGCTTACTTGTTCTTTCAATTCTGGCTGTGACATGTTGTCATGGTTGTGATTGGTTGGTGGTTCTCTGGTCTCCCGAGGTGTTAGTTACAGTCCGCCACAGCGAATAACTCAGTTTGAGAGAGAAAGAAGAATTTCTATTGGAAATCTTAAAGGCTTTTTGACATTTTCCATTTCGTTACAGTGTGCATTGTGACCGTGTATAAGCATGGTAGTCTACAATATCAAAACTAAGGCAGAAATCTAGAGCATGAATTTTTTTTGCACGATGATAAGTAATAACACGCTGTGCATTGCATTGCTGGGGATTCCCCTTCCCCAGTTTCAACCTCGTGATGGGATTTTTTGCCTTGGCGAGTTTTAGTCAATGTTTTACCCATTTTATCTCTCCTCTCCTCAGCCATCATCAGCCTCACTGGCTGCGACCCTCAAAGCAAATGCGCTTGTGAATTTTATGATTATAAATATAATTTTCATCATAAGAAAGGGGCTATTAGCTTACCATTCATACCATCCTTGCATTCATGTGGTCACACATCGCCGAGCACCATTGTCTTGAAAGTGGAACACCAAAATAAATGAAATGGTCCAGGGACCATGTGCTCACCTCGGGTAATGTAATGCATGTTATTTACAGTGGATATGGGGAGAACAGTTTCTGACTAGTTTCACCAGTTTTGATTCCATTGAATAATATTCTTCTTCTTGGCTCATTGGCACAAAAGAAAATAACCGGTTCCATCCAACTGTATCATTTTGGTTATAAATTTGACTAAAATTCAGGGTTATTCAAGAGTGTACATGTCACATGGGAATTGGTTGACATCTGTTCAACAGTTTAGGAGTAATAGGACTTCATTGGATTTTCAAGAAGGCGGCCTGGCGGCCTGGCGGCTATATTTGTCATGGGATATGACTGATAATTAGGGATATTGATAAGAGTACATAGATACATAATAACAAGAAGTTTGGTTGCAATCCTATCATTAGTTTTGGAGTAATAGTACTTTGTTTAATTTTCAGGGAAAAATCAGGGACGTTGTAGAGAGTACATAGATATACAAATACAACCACATGAAATTTGGTTTCAATCCGACTTTGTTAAATTTTCAAGATGGCGACCTGGCAGCCATATTTGAAGTCCGAGCGGGAAAATTTTTTGGGGTAGAATAGAGGGTCCCTAAGTATATGTCCTCACAAGTTTAGAACATTCTAGCTCAAATAGAAACCAAATGTGCCACCAATCGGTGATTTAGTGAACTTTGACCTCTGTGACCTTGAAAAGTAGGTCAAATCAAAAACCTGGGTGATATGTCATTTGAAAAAATTAGCCCTTAAGGCTGGGTTCACATAGAACTATACGGTATTCGGTATTCGCTATTCGATATACGCTATTCAGTATTCGCTATACGCTATACGGGCACGGCGAGTCACATAGGGTAGCATGCGTGCGGTATTCGGTCTTTTGGCGCCGATCAGATGGACAGTTCAGACGAAGAAGATTTGGCTCTTCTCCTCTTAGCCGAGGATGAAGCTGACCAGGCACAAAGACCAAAGAAAGAAAGAACAGAATGGGTGCGGCAGCACTTTAAGATGAGACCTCTGTTGCGGGAGTACCACAGGACATTTAAAAACCTCATGGATCATCCAGATGTTAATTAAAAGAATCATTTAGTTGATTAGTAATAAAACATGTAATGAAGGCCTGTACTTAGAAATTTCAATAAAATGAGTAAAAATGATTACTGTTGTTTCTAACTTATCCTATAGTATGCAATAAATCGTTTAATAATTGTGATAGATAACATTAACTTACACTGGTCACTTCTGAACAGGGTGGTATACGCTGCACGAAAATCGAACGCGCACGATTCCCACTATACTCTACGCAGGTATACGACCTTTTCGAATAGTGCCCTCTTATGTGACCCGGTATTGTGAAATTTCCTTGTTCGATTTCAGGTACCCGCGTGCCCTGGCAAAACGTGCACTGAATACCCGTATAGTATAGTTCTATGTGAACCCAGCCTTAGGCACCAACACCTTCGACATTTCCACCTTCTTTCTGGAGGCAAAGTTGACGACGCATGTCTAGCACAGCTCTCCTCACCATAGCTGGGTCATTGCCCAAAATGTTGACTTCGTATCGTAGGTGATAAGATCCCGTAACTCAGCAATATCTTCGGGAGGAGTGGAGAAAACTTTGTTTTTCAAATGTCCCCCCCCCAAAAAAAAATCGGATGAGGTCAAATCAGGTGACCTAGGTGGCCATTCCACACCTTCGTACAGGGCAATAACATGATCTCCGAACAGTTCTCTCTGGAGCATCCAATTGCGGACTGAGCAGAGACGATGAAACGGTGCATCATCTTGTAACCACCAAAGATTTCTGAAAGTAAAGTACAACCTCTCTATTGCGGACACCCATGGGACTAGGCCGAGGTGTCCGCAATAGAGAGGTGTCCGCAATAGAGAGGTGTCCGCACTAGAGAGGTTATGCCAAATCGTCCGATAGGTGGATTTGAAGTTCCCGCCTTGCACGTCTTGGTTTTCTCTGTGTCGACATCTAGCGTAGAAACTTTAAACCTGTTGGCTTATCGGTATTTGCTTGTGATGTCGCGTTGAATGACGTGAGCTACTTTGGAACTCAGAGCGTGAATAATCTCTCTAGTAAAATGTGCCCCTTTTATTGCAAAATCTCCTCGACATGTCATAATGTGTGAAAAAACACCATAATTTCTGCCCATCAGTCACCTTTGATTAATAATTAATTGTTTCTAATTTCTCTACTAACGCATATTCGCCGCAACACTGACAAAACCGTGTGGATTTATGAGTGTCCGTTGACACAATAAGGCCTATGTGATTAGTTGAAAAGATGAGTAAACAAATGCCGCGGCTTAATTAGGATACAAAAACACAATGCCATGGGGTAATTACGTTGATTAATTACGCAAATATCACACCTGTCATATTTGACTCTCCAAGCGCACGCGGGGAAACCATTGTTTTCCCTACTGTCCGTAATAGGGAGGGAATTGGACCAAAAATTGGCTATCGCCCTGTCCGCAATTCGGAATAGAGAGGTGTCCGCTGTACAGAGGTTTTTGTTATTGGAAATGACTAAGAAAAAAATCGGGACTGGCCGGACGTGTCCGTAATGTAGAGGTGTCCCCCTGGCAGAGGTGTCCGCTGAGGGAGGTTCTACTGTACCTTGGATCTGACGCATGAAATGTAGCTCAATTTCTGGCACGGCATATCATCATTGGACACAACATGTTTTCTTTGATTTAATGCATGACCTGTCATGTGTGTACGCATCTTGTCTCTGATTTGATATGACCCAACTGCCCATTATTCACCAACCTGTAAATTTTTTATGTGTCCCACTTTCAAGACAATGGTGCTTTGTGATGTGTGACCACATGAATGCATAGATGGTATTAATGGAAAACTTATAGCCCTTACCTTATGATGCAATCATGTTTATAATAATAAAATTCATAACCTGGTCATATTAACCCATTATTTTAGGATTACCTTTTTATTAAGATGCACTGTATGTATGTACATACATAGTTGGACCAGGAGTGTCTCCAAAACATACGAAGTTTGACAAACTTCCCGGAACAAATCAATGCTTCGGATTCCTCCAAAAATTTAAACATTAGCATCATTTGTCAAAACTGCCATATGGAGACGTTGAGGAGGATGAGAAATATCAGAAAGTTGTTTTAATCAGACATTCTGAACCAAAATTACACTGGCAAATTATCACTGTATACAGGGTGTCTCTCAAAAAACGCAACGGTTATTAAAAGCATGATTATAGGAATACCCTATGTTAGTATCATGTGCATATGATACTCTGTAGATGCGCTAGGGCGTCAGCTTCAATTTGAGACCAGTTCAAGGTCCCTTTCCTGATGGCTGCACAATCATTGTTTGAATGAGGTGGGGTAAAATGGCATTTAGAGTTAGAGAACTTGAATAAAGAACAACATAACAATAATAATTTAATCAAAATAAACATTAATTTAATAAAAAAACTTAACAAAAGCATTTGCTTCAGGCTAAAACATTTCCATTGAACAGGAACAAATTTAAAACAATTTTTTTAACATTATTCGATGGTCAATATGTATGGCACTGTCTTTTCAACTTTCCTAAATTTACGCACCAACTCCCTAGACATGCCCACCCTCTCTGTTGATGCCTGTTTAGGCCCGGATAACCACTAACGTTTTCTGTTGATGTGTTACTTGCACCATGTTGTCAAATAAGTGCCCATCCGACAATGTAAGACAGGCTTGGTGTAAGTTATGTAATCAGTGCCCCAAAGCCCATTCTGCAAAGGATTAGGCCTGTTGGGGAATCATTTAGTTATGCACTTGTTTATGCAATGTTTTAAGGCCCGGTTTTTAAAAGGCCTTCACTAGTTTACATGTTATTATGTGATGTCTTATGTAATTGTTTAGCTATATATTTGACTTGTTGGAAAATAAAAGTCAGATAACCATCCTCACCTTGTCTAACTTGGTGCAATTAGTATGTCTTTCAGATATCCCAAACAGCACCCTGGAGAACTTCTGGAATCTGGAGTCGATCGGGGTGAGTCCCGGAGAAGAGGCGCCAGAGGACAAGGTGCTGTGTGACTTCAAAGAGACTGTCGAATTCGTCGATGGTAGGTATGAAGTTACATTGCCATGGAAAGACAATTTGAAGCCGTGTCTATTGGAGAATAAGAGACAAGCTGAACTCAGATTAAAGGCCTTGAATCGCAAGTTGTCAAAAGACCCATTGTTAGAAAAGAGGTACAATGCAGCTTAGCAGGAACTGGAGAGATTAGGCATTATTGCAGAGGTACCACCTGAAAGTATTTCTACCACTCATCCAGTGTATTATATGCCACATCATCCAGTAGTAAAAGAGTCTAGCCTAACCACAAAGATAAGACCAGTCTTCGATGCCTCGGCCAAAGGCGTCAATGGGTTGTCCCTTAATGATTGTCTGGAGGCTGGACCATGCCTGTTACCTGCCTTGATTGAGATTTTGATTAGGTTTAGACGTTGGAGAGTTGGTGTGATGGCAAATATTACCAAAGCCTTTCTACAAATCAAGGTAAATGACAAAGATCAGGAAGTACACAGATTCTTGTGGTCAGTAGATGGATCAAATAGGGTCATGAAATTTCTTCGTGTTCCGTTTGGGAATACTAGTAGTCCATTCCTTTTGAATGCAACCATTAAGCACCACTTGTCTAAATATCCTGATTCTTTTGCAGTCCAAGAACTCCGTGAAAATCTCTACGTCGATGATTTTATCTCAGGCGCTGATGACAATGAAGCTGGCGGAAAGCTGTTTCAAGATGGCCATCAGGTCATGGCCGAGGGTAGCTTTCCATTTGCATCGTGGAATTCTAATGATTTAGGTGTCACTGAGATGTTTTTAGAGAGTTTGGGTCAAAACAGCTGGACAATGAGTCTGTAAAGATTCTAGGTTTGCTGTGGTTGAAGGTTTGCGATAGCTTTGCTTTTAAGACATTCGATGTTCCCATTGACTTGGTTTTGACTAAGAGAATCATCCTCGGTTGCATAGCTAGATTGTATGATCCCCTTGGGTCCTTGACACCATTCATCATGTTTGTCAAAATTCTATTCCAGGAGATCTGGCAGATGAACCTTGGTTGGGATGAGGAGGCCCCCTTGCAACCCAGACAAAGTTTCGAAGGTGGACGGATGGATTTCAGGTTATCAAAAACTGGAGAATCCCCAGGTGTTACACCCCAGCAGTCCCATGGTCGAGTATCAGTGGTATTGAACTTCATTGTTTTGGTGATGCATTTGAGAAGGGATATGGTTTGGTGATATACCTCAGAATCCCACGTGGTGATGGGACTTTCGAGGTTTCAATGCATACTTCACGGGCTAGAGTGGCCCCGGTGAAGAAGGTGTCCTTGCCAAGATTGGAACTCCTTGCGGCACTTCTCACTGCTAGGTTGTTGGTGTTTGCCCGTGATGCCTTGAAACTCACAGATGTGTCTTACAGGTGCTGGACTGATTCTACTGTGGCACTTGGGTGGATTAAGGGTGAACCAAGTAGGTGGAAAACCTTTGTTGCGAATAGGGTGTCGGAGGTTCAGCAGTTGATGAGTACTTCTGCTTGGGCACACTGCCCAGGGAAGGAAAATCCTGCTGATCTGTTGACGAGAGGTGCTCTAGCGGATGAGGTGGTCAATTCTAGAACTTGGTTATCTGGTCCTAGTTGGTTGTCCGAGGCTCTAGAAGAAGTGGTTGAAACTGTGTCGTTTCAGGAAGTTGAACACTTCCTTCAGAAGGAGGCCAAACCTGTGGTGTCAGTGATAATCGTAGCTTCAAGATGGTTGCCAGTGGAAAAGGTCTTGAAATTTGAGAGGTGGGGTAAGTTTTCGAAGGCAATTAGAGTGACTGGTTGGGTCTTCAGATTCTTCAGATATCTGAAAGACTCTAACCAGAGCTGTTCTGACGATTTATCTCACGAGGAACTCGTATATGCCAAAACTAAGTTGTTGCGACACCTTCAAGATGTGACTTATGGTGTTGAGTTTGAGGCAATTCCGAAATCCTCGTCCCTCTCTAGATTGAGACCGTTCATAGGGAATGATGGATTATTACGAGTAGGTGGTCGCATACAACTCTCTGAGTTATCTTACAGGGAGAAGCATCCAGTAATCGTTCCTAAAAGTCACTTGGCTGTCCTTATGATTAGATCTGAACATGTCCTATTGAAGCATGCTGGTGTTGAGACCGTGATTACATCACTCAGAGACAATTATTGGATCTTAGGCCTCAGACGTTTAGCTAAGTCGATTAAGAAGCGGGGCAAAAATTCAAGATGGAGGCAAACTAGGAGTTTGGTGAAAAGGGGACTCCAGAAAAGTGTGGATAAGATGGCCTTAAAACTATAATAAAAGCCACATGGACATATAAAACAATATAGGAGGTTAGTGCCAGGGTATGTAGATGTCCAAGGACAAGTTTGTGTGAAGTGTAAAGTAACTTTTGAGGAGTTTACAGCCCATGTGTACAATGCTGTATATCTACATGTATACATGTGTGTGCTGATGTAGTGTTGTGCATGTACATATTGCACAGGAGAAAATGACAAGTTCTGGAGGAATACTAGACTACTTCAAAAGAAAGCGCAGTAGTAGAAGTTCAAGTAGCAGTTCAATTTCACCTGAAAAGGAACTTTCTAAGAAAAAAATAAAACCTGGTGAACCAGAACTGAATATAGGCTTAATAGACGAGGAGAGTGATAGTATTTTGTGTGAGACTGAATCCACTGAGGATATAGCAGAAATGGCAACCGAAAACAAGCCCAGCGAGGGGGTTGAAGAGATTATTGAACAGTTCGAGCAGAACTTAGAGAGAAGGATGAAAGCTTTTCAAAACGAAACTATGAGCCTCCTAAAAGAAACTTTGGGGAGGGCAACCGAAGACATCGCTCATCTCAACAGGAAGGTAACTGACTTAGAGAGAGAGAATAGTGGTTTGAAAGATGAAGTGGCGGACTTAAAGAGGTCGCAAACAGAAATAAAAAAAAGAATCAATGACGGTGAACAATATTCCAGAAAAGACAATGCAAGAGTGGGCGGTTTGAAAGAGACTCCTCGAGAGGACACGCGCGAAGCAGTGTGTCAGCTAATAAAGACCAAACTGGATGTAAATATTAAAACAGAGGACATCACAGCATGCCACCGACTGCCGGTCTCTAACAACGCTCAGCCAAGGCCGATAATCGTACGATTCAAAGATAAGATTCATCAAAGAGACGGTCCTACGTGAACGAAAGAAACTAAAGGGAAGCGGCATCACAGTCGGAGATGATGTGACCAGGGAGAATATGAAGTTGATGAACCGGGCCAGGAGTTCAGAGCTTTTTGAGTCAGTGTGGTTCTACAACGGAAAAGTGCGTGCAGTGAATAGTAAGAATGCCAAAAAAGTAGTACTAGAACTTGTTCAGGATTTCAGCAAGCTGTAGATCAGTTCAATAACCCTTTAGAACAACAACGTGACTAACTGGGGACCTCTTCCCGGCGCTCCGGAGTTAGAGGTTTTGGCTAAAACCACGGTAGCCTTTCTGTTTCACAGTCGAGACACTCGAAACCTATCTCTTGTGTTAAGCAGTTAGATGAATATGGCCTCAGGGCCCTGTATATCGTATAAACTTTCGGGATTACATGTAGTTTCGCTCATTGGAAATAACTGACTCTCAGGACGTTTTATTGAAGCGTACAAAACTATTCAAGGACTTCAGTCAGCTGTGTTATGTCAATAACTTTTTTGAACAATTCAATTGGCATTTGTAAACACTCAGTACAGCCGCTGTGTTAAGATACAGACTCCACTTTTTCGGCTAAAGACTTCATGGATCTATGGCCTAAAGGCACAGTTATGTTACAAACATGATCAGTAGCATACCTCTGTTTTGGAAATAACTGTCACTAAGGACTTCCAGTGAATCATTCAAAATTATTTAAAGTTGGCATTGAACTATAGGTATGTACATCATGCCTGAAACTTGGTTGAATAACTCTTTCAAAAAACAAAACCATATATCACTTTTCTGTGTATATTTTGTAACCTTTTGGTATAAATGTTCCATTTTTTTCAGGTGAAATGTGTAGACACTCAGTATTATATGATTTATACAAAAGCAATATCATAAGAAGCTATATCATTTTGCTATCAATATGTATGTATATATGTCTGTAACCTTCTGGTATAAAAGCTTCACCTTTCAAGAGAAATGTGTTGACATTCAGCATTTAATGATTCATATATAAAAGCCACTATTTTCCTATCAATGTATATGTTTTGTAACTTTCTGGTATAAAAGCTTCATTTTCTAAGTGAAAATGTGTTGACACTCAGCATTTAATTATTCATACAAAAGCCATCATTTTGCTATCAATATGTACATGTTTGTAACTTTCTGGTATAAAATGTGTAGACACTCAGCATTTAATGATTCATATAAAAGCCATCATTTTGCTATCAATATGTATATGTTTGTAACTTTCTGGTATAACAGCTTCACTGTTCAAGTGGAATATGTAATTCGTACAAAAGCTATACCAGGGTTATAGGTCAGCTATGTGTATGTCTAGATGTATGTGAAACAATCCTGTTGGAACCAGATAGTGCTTCAACTTGAATATGTAGAGTCTTGGTACTCCTGTTGATTCACACAAAATCTATGTTAGGACTTCAGCTGACAGTTATATAAACCTCTGTCCAAATGTGGTCAACATCTAATTATTTGGTACATAACCACCTTTTTTTCTGGACCCAATCAATCACATCCAGAGAACAACCTTTTGTAATTGTAAAAGCTAACTTGATTTTTGTACACAACAGCACCCAGCACAAGCGCTTTCAGACCTAGTCTATTCTTGGATACAATAGTGTAACCATTTGCATTTTTGTCAAACCATGACCATTATTCGCACTTGTTCGTTCAATGTAAGGGGCATACAGGATACAAAAAAAAGAAACGACCTTTTTCTGTGGCTCAAAAAGAAAAATTGTGACATATGTCTATTGCAAGAAACCCACTCATCCGATGAAACTAAAGTAAAATGGGATGAAATGGCCAGGGCCATTGTGCTCACCTCACGTGGAGGAAAGATGGATAAAGAGCATGGTATTGTGTCATGTAGTGTTAGGTTTGATGTAGGTCCAAGCAATTACAATTTCCCCAAAATGGCCAATTTACAGTACATTCGACCTCTGTGACCTTGAAAAGTAGGTCAAATCAAAGAAGACCCGGGTGACACATTGAATGGTTGTTAGAATTAGATGTACCTATGATATAAAATTGGTGCCAATCGGGCAAGTCATTACTAGGAATAATGGCATTTTGAAGAATTTAGGATTTGGCCCCTCCCTGGAGGCCAAACGGCAAATCAGATCGCACCAAACTTCAGTACCTGAGATCATCTGACCAAGGGGTACATGTGCACTTAATTGGTGATCAATAGTCATTGCATTTAAGAAACGTGCCATAGTTACAGCCTGACGGCGAATTTACGCCATTTGACCTCTGTGACCTTGACAAGAAGGTCAAATTAAAAACCTGTGTGACATATACTGTATGGTGGTTAGATGTACCCATGATATCGAATTGGTGGCAATCGGGCAAGAAGTTAAGGAATAATCACATTTTTAAGGTTTTTGGATTTTGCCCCCTGGTGGTCAAGTGGTGAATCATATTGGACCAAACTTTGGTCCCTGAGATCACCTGACTAAGGGGTGAATGTGTACCAAATTTGGTATCAATAGTCATTGCAGTTTAGAAACGTGCCATCGTTACATCCTAACGGCCAATTTACACCATTTGACCTCGTGACCTTGAAAAGGAGGTCAAATCAAAAACCCGGAGGATATATGATGCACCTTTGCTAGAAGTACCTACCATATTTTTTTCAAAATTTCCCGACTACTATTAAGGGAGATATTGCATATTTTCACTTTTAACGTTTGGCCCCCTGGTGGCCAAACTATGAAACGAATTGGACCGAAACTTGGTCTCCAAGGTGTCATTACATAAGGGTACATGTGTACCAAGTTTCAACTCAATAGCTCTAACAGTTATGAAACGTGCCCTGCTAACGGACGACGGACGACGACGACGACGACGGACGACGGACGCCACGGTATGGGATAAGCTCACCTCTGCTAAGAGGTGAGCTAACAAGAGGCCCAAGGGCCTGGCGCTCAGCTGAAATGGATAGGTGAAGGCAAGGGCCAAGTGTGTGTCGGTACCGTTATTATGAGGCAACGTGAAGCTATAATGTCTAGCACGCAGAAGTGCTGATGCAAAAGACCTTCTTGCTATATCAGTGCATGCTGAAGTACTGAGTTGACGTCACCCTGGTATTATGACGTAAAGTCATTTCTATTGCCGTTGCAGTAGTGGGGTGTGTGATGACGTCAAGGAGTTGTGTGGTGACGTCAAAGAGTGGAGTCCTTGTCTTCATGCAGCGTAGGTGGAACTAATAACATGCACATGGACACAAGGTACATAATTATTAAAGTGTATTTTGTGAGGTGGGGCCTGGTGCTTTACAATGGTCAAATGAACCGACTGTTGTCTGGACATTTATGAAGTGGATGCAGCCAAATGTTTGGGACGGTCTTTTTTGTATGTGAAGAAAAGAAGATAAAGAGTTGGTTAACAAAATGAACTTTATTGGTACGGCAGATATTTGATGCCTTTCGGCAGATATTTGAAGCGCCTTGCGGCAGATATTTGATAACGCTCTCCGGGAATGGAAAGCAGTAAAACGAGTAAGCACACCTTACTCTGAATGTGGGAACAGCAAGTGCTTTCCTGGACTTGAAATGTGCCAACGAATCCTCTTGCAATAACCAACAACAGTTGATCTGTAAAAAAAGAGAAGAGAAATTAACACTGACTGAATAAAAAAGGGTGACATAGACGGGGAAATGTACACCACCGGATACAGTCATCCTGTGGGCTGTTTTCCAATTCAAAATAAAAGTGTAACCTCTTTAAATTAGTCTCACAGACTGAACCATAACACTCAACAGCCAACCGCGCCCACATGATGTGAGCCGAGAGCTGGGCTTAAAGATGAGCGAGTGGTGTACTACATTTTGAAAATTGTCTATCGTCTACGACATGTGACAGAACAGGATCTAGTGGACTTAATGATGAGGTACTATCAAATAAGGTGTCCATCAAATGAATCATGAGGGCCTGTTGAGTTATACTCTAAGCCTGTCCTATATAGGGCTTGGCTATGGTTTTTGTCTTTTTTACAGCTACAGTACAGCCATGCACAGCGCAGTGTACAGACAGTACAGGATTGCAAACCAAAAACATGAGCATTGCTGCGTAACGAAACTGCAGTGGGATTCATACTACGATGTCATAATGTGACTTTCAAAATAATTGTAAACAAACGTAAATGGCGAAATTTGTTGCAAAATTGCCAGGACCGTAGCCAAAATGGCCGACGGCGAATTCTCCGGTCGCTAGCGCAGTCCATAAACAAGCATCAATTTTACCAACTTTGGGCGCAAGCTTGGTCATCAAAGTTACAGAACTGTTAGAAATACATCCAAACAACATATATATACAGTTAAAAGTGCATAAAAATCCCGTTTCAACCTCCGGGCACTACCTTTTTTTCTCCGCCAGACGCCGGGCCCTACCGGTCGTTATTTAGTGCGACCGCCACCAGAGTGTTTATCACGTTCTTTCGCCGTTTTAATTGCGCGTTTTAGGCAGATTAATCAATTATTACATGCATGCATTATATATCACCGAAATGATAATTGCGTAGGCTATTTGAAACTAAGTTCAGATATTATTTTTGATCTTTGAATTGAATTTAGGCGAGTGATTTTTGACACCCGGTCGACATATCAGGACTTGCAAAATTCACGCGAGATCGCTTGCTTCATCGGCACGTTTGAAAACCGAATTTCACAAATTCTACAAATATTTATCACATACCATATGTATCACCACAAAGGTAACTCTCTAGACTATTTGAAACCAAGTTCAGATACTTATTTTCACAAAAATTCGAAGCTATGCAAGCGATTTTTCAGTGGTAGAGATCGACGGAAACAAATTTCTCGCTCTAAAATGACATGAGACGAGCACCAACTTTCGCTAATTTGTGCACAAAATTTCCGCAATATTATAAAAAACTATCGATAAATCTGAATTATATAGACTCTTTTCAGTACCTAAACAAATTTCAGGTACATGGTCATGTTGATTAAAAGAGTATCAACCGATTGAACATGAGAAAGTTCACTCATCTTCATTGAAGCAGCGACTACCGCCATTTTTAAATGATGGCATCTCTTCTATCGATCGGCCAATCAGCGGCACTGCTTGCAAAAAGTTGAGCCACCGCCAAATTTGAAATCGCCAAAATTCAGTCAATGTGCCTGCAGCGCCAACTGGCGGTGAAAACTATATTAATTCCATTAAAAGTAAAAAATTAAAAAATATTAAAAAATATTCAGCCACATTTGAAAACAATATTTGCTCTGTGGACCGAGGTAAAAAGGGAAAGAAATCTAAACGCGAAATGACCTCATTCTCTTAATACAGGTCGGATCGCGCTGATTTTTCGTGTTTTGAGTTCACCTTGGGCAACTCCTAATTTAGCACCGTCAACGAAGTGGCTAGGCCTTCCCAATCAGAAATGTCCAATTTTGTCCACAGATGGGTCCCTAGATGGATGGATGGATGGATGGATGGATTGCAGGACGGACACCATTTGAACAGCTATTCTACTAGCTCCGCTGACTTTGTCAGCTGAGCTAAAAATGAATGGGGATATAAATGTGTATTCTCCAACCATACCACAAATAGTAGAGGAGTAGCCATACTTCTGAGAAATTCGTTCAGTCACAATATTAACAAAACCATAATTGACCCAGAGGGGCGGTACATAATATTAGATATTACAATCAGTGATTACAGAATGACAATAGTTAACTTACATGGGCCAAATGAGGACACACCAACCTTCTTCACGAATATAAAAACCAAAATAGGGGAGTTTGATCATAGCAATACAGTGGTGGGAGGGGATTTCAATGTAGTTCAAGACTACACACTAGACAACTACAACTTAATGAATAAAAACAACCCAAAGGCAAATGAAGCTGTAAATGAAATGAAACTAGATCTTGATCTGCACGATCCTTGGCGGGATAAAAACCCTGACACTCGCATGTACACATGGCATAATTCTAGGAATCAACTTAGTCGTCTAGACTCCTTTCTCATATCGGACAGCATAAAAGACAAAGTAGAAAATGTTTATATAAAACGTGGTTATAGATTTGACCATTCAGTGGTGGAATTAACTTTAAATCTATCAAATCAACAAAAAGGCCCAGGGCTATGGAAGTTTAACAACTCGTTACTAAAGGATGAAGAATACGTAGTGGAAATTAAAAGAGTCATAAATGATGTTACAAATCAAAACAATAACCTAAGTGATCAACTTGCTTTTGAGTTTCTAAAAACCCAAATAAGGGGAAAAACCATAGCGTATTCAACGGCCAAAAAGAGGGAAAATCAAAAACAAGAGAAACTATTAGACAAAAAAATGGATGCTTTACGTATAAAATATAATGCTAATCAAAATGCAGAAAACTTATAAAACTTATAAAACTTATGTCAGCAAACGCGTTCTAAACGCTTTTCGTTTTCTTTCAAATAGTTTCCGTGAAAAAGAAATATATTCCTGCCGTTTGTGTTCAAACGAATTCCAAATGGCTGGAGTTATCGTAAAAAATCATGAAAATGGCGACCTGTGCAAAACGAACGGTGATTTTTTTCTGCTTCGATTCTAAAATATGTGGACAACAGTGCTCTTGGATGCCCATTCAGTGACCACATTACGTTTGCTTTTCAAGGGTTAAACACTATTTCTTTGTTAGAAAAATGTAAAAAGATACGATGGGGTGCTTTTACTGACGTATTCATTTTGGTCGGGACGAATGACTGTGCTGCCAGCGGGCCCGGATTCTCGACGAAGGAAATTTGTGATCGCATTTATGTAAGTTTTCCAGCTAGCAGTCATCATGGTAGTGTTAGGCCTGCATTGATGTGGAAGGAACATGGAGCTAGTAAAGTTTGGCCATAAGTTTTTTAAATCAAATGATGAAGAAGCAATCATTGAACTTATGCAAAATATTGTAAACATTGGAAGACATTATGGATAGACAACTTCAAGTATAAAATTGCTTGATTAGGTTGCTTGTTTCGAAGAAGAGGTTGATAGGGTTTTAAAATAGCGTTTTATGGTCTCTGTAATATTGCTTTCATGAAATAGTATGTCATGTTTGTGTGCTGTACCAAATTCGTGTGTGACAGTTTCGACTATTCCTCCGAGGAACATGGATGACAAAGCGTGGTTGAAGGCAAAGCAGACCAACAAGGCTATCAAGGCATTGAAGATGACGTATGCAGTAGAGGTATTTTGTTTCAAAAGAACCCACGGACCACTTCATGAACACCACATAAACATCCTTCAACTTGTCTGAAGTTTTCTGTGGTGTTTCAGAGGTGATTTGAAGGGTGTTTTCTGAGGTGTTTTAGGGATTATTTTTAGTAGAGTTCTAATACACGGCAATCCCCACAATGACGTCATCGATATTACCATGAATATTGATGTTACGGCTTTTTTTCATCGCCCTGAACTCTATAACGTAATCATCTTTTGCAGACGTATTTGATTTTTGCTGATTATAGGCCCCAGATTCTGATCATTTCGGTGCTTTTGAAGCACTTTTTGGCTCCGATTTTTAACATCACGGGCCGGCGAGGCCGGGATTTTGTCAATCATGCATACATTAGCATGTATTAAGCTCCGCCCCCGTTATGTTAACGTCATCCTCATGGCCGATCCCGCGAGCTGTCGAGTATGTTGAGCGAAGAAAACGGAGAACTGTGTGACGGTTGAAAGTAGGAATCAGAACTAAGAGCCGTAAATGCTTATCGATGAACTATCATGCCCATCTGACTGTTTGAATGATTAATGAGCGTGTTATTTTGAGAAAGGAGCGAGCGAATATGTCCGGAAATAGATCATTCGTGAAACGGTATAGCGAATAGACAGGGAGATCACTACACTACTTCCTTTTGCAATGTTGGGCAGATTCGTAAAATCGCCATACCCACGTATGAATGGCTGTGGAGCAACTCGTCACCCCCTGGTGATGGACACAAATTTGCTGAAAGCAAATTTCACAGTTCTAGTTCAATACTTTAGTAATGCAGTGAAGACACGATGCTTTTTCTACCTTCCCAAAAGCAAAATAATCTCACAACCTGCCATACGCATTTCCAACAAAACAATACAACCCAGCTATAATAAACATACTAACCAACACAAAATCGACAATATTTTCAGATTTATTACGATTCACCACTGATCAATTCACAATTAAAACCATCAAATCTTACAATATATAAAGACTCTTCACCATTACAAAAAGATTTTAGGTCTACAATTCAAATAACAACCATCATAATCACCACAAACACATAAAAACACCTAAGTCTAGTCTTCACTTGTACCAAAACTGCTGACAATTTCCAGAACCGTGTCCAGCTGCCCTGCACACCTGGCAGAACGAATATGGATAACGAACAACCACATCTTGAACTTTAGATGTACGAGCCCCCGGTAGCTTGAGAGTTATCTTCACAAGCTGCGTCAACACCTCACTTCCTTCCAAAGTTGGGTGCAATCCATCATTGCGGCTCACCAAATCTGCTTTTGCTGGCCTTTCATCCTGGCTGCTATCTTTCTGCCCATGGCCTCTACAGAAAACACGCTGAAATCATAACACACAATTATTAATTATATACCATGCACATAACATTACAACTACGAATACTAATATGAACCGGCTCTATTACACTTGCAAAACTTATGTTCATCACAAATCAAACACTAAGCCTGCACGCCATGAGTATCTCCGCTATTAATAGTAATAACATCCTAACAAAAATCCACTTACACAAACATTGCATATCTTCACTGCATACGTCATATGTAGGCTGATATATTTTTTTGATTCCTCTGAGAGTCTTTTCATCCATGAAAGGAATGAAGACTCCATCAGTCGAACCGAGTTGAAATTTCAACAGAACAGAAAAAGACTTTAGTGATAGCCAATAGGCCGTCAAGCCTAAGAAGTTTCCAGACTTGGCAGCTCCTGTACAAATGTAAAATGATGATTAAATTGGTTTCACATGTACCAAATACAAACTTTTCTTGTATCTTTTTTTGATGAAATGTAGTGTATTTTTTTTCCATTTAAGTAACACTGACAGAGGCCCATGCGTGCCTATCAATCAAGGGGCGGGTTGACAAGACTGAGAATAGTGTTGTACCGGTATTGATTATAATTCTATTTTTATGCCAATATCGATGATTTGACGCAGACTTTGTGTCAAAATATTAAAAATAAGGATAACATACTGACATAGTCAACCAAAATATCAAAGTGTAAATGGGTGTGCGCATGCTACAATCCAGCCCTTCGTTCCAGTTAATACATTTTAAATGTATTTAAAAAAAAAGAGCATTCAGAATTATGAAATATCAATGCGCTACCATAAGCCTACAGAAGCCTTAAGACCTCACGAAGCTGACCAGATAAATGTGCAAATTCATTTCATTATTCTAAATATAATTGTTAAATTGAAGCAGCTTGTTTAGAAAGTGGCAGCTCAGTTTCCCTTTAAGTGACACTGACAGAGGAACATGCATGCCTATCAATCAACGGGCGGGCTGACTAGACTGAGAGTGAGAATAGTGGTGTACCGGTATTGATTATAATTCTATTTTATATGCCAATATCGATGATTTGACGCAGACTTTGTGCCAAAATATTAAAAATAAAGAACAAATACCGGTATTAATAATATTTTCAATCTATCTAAAAATTAGCATTCAGAGTTATGAAATATCCATGCACTACCAGAAGCCTACAGAAGCCTGAAGACCTCACGAAGCTGACCAGATAAATGTACACGTTCATTTCATTACCCATTCTAAATATAACTCCTAAATTGAAGCAGCTTCATATAGAAGGTGGCAGCGTAGTCCCCTTTAAGTGACAGAGGCCCATGCACGTGCCCATCAATCATGGGGCGGGCTGACAAGCCCGGGTATAGTGTTGTATTGATTACAATTCTATTTTATATGCCAATATCGGTGATTTGACGTAGACTTTGTGTCAAAATATTCAAAATAAGGATGACATAGTGAACCGAAATAACAAAGTGTAAATGTTGTGTGCTGCAATCCAGCCTTCCGTTCGAGTTAATACATTTTTTTTTAAATATCAATTTCAAAAGAATGAGCATTCAGAAAATGAAATCTTCATGCACTACCAGAAGCCTACAGAAGCCATAAGACCTATCGAAGCTGACCAGATAAATGTGCACGTTAATTTCATTATTCTAAACATAGCCTTCTCTTGATTTTATAATGAAAACATGAAAACAGCTTGAATTTCCGGTAGGCATCTTCATTGGTGGCAGAAGGAAGTGTGAACACAATTTATGAAACCAAGTATAAATACAGTACGGTAGATGGTTGGTATATCAAAGTTCGAAGAGAGCATTTTAGTATAGCAATTAGCATTAATCAAACCTACCTTTTTCTGCACCTGGTAGGCCTATGTCATTGACATCACCGGGATCCATCATGCTGAACACAAACCTGAAATAATTGGTGGTGGAGATGGGGTTTAAATACATGTACGATCGTTTAAATCTTAAATGCATTGGGGAATACCGGGGAGAATACAGTCACCCAAAAAATTATCTGGGGGTATCGGTATCACCCAGTATCACAACGCCCTCAAAAAATTTCTCTTCTTGTTGTCGGTTGGATTAAAATTCTAACATTTATACGCATGTAGTTACTTTACCAAACGCTACTTCAGTCTGTTAACGTCATTAAGTAGGCCTAGGTCATTTGGTTGGTAATAAAGAGTGGGTAAGTTCGAAACTTTAATAGTCATATACCAAGGCAATACGGCCACCGCGCTGACGATGTTTATTATATTTGTTTTGCAGCTTGGTATTGGCAGGACTCATTCAAATGGGAGAGCCAAGAGTACCAATATAGGGAATGGCTAGGACAGGCTATAGTGACTACTAGTATAGCCTACATGTGCAGTTACACAACGGCAAGTCTTGGAGGCAGGAATGATTCTGCCTATACATACATGTCATGTCTGGGCCGACCGCAAGATCGATGTGCGCGAATCGGTACTAATTTAATTCTAGTCATAGACCTAGGCCTACTTGATACAAGCCTAACTACTTGAAATGAGAATTTAGGATTGATATTCAACACATGCGATCGGCCCTGATGTCGCAGGACTGTGAACAGATAGGCCTATAAAAGCACATTTATAGGCTGAGTACTAAAAACAGTGATACGGTAGCAATTAGAAGCAAATTTCTCTAGATGCAACTGTTGAATCTCAATTAGACTTACCGATAAAGATCGAAAATAACAAAGATAAATGGGCAAAATACACATCCGTCTTTCAAGATATAAATCAATGAAAGAAGGAAACAAGAGCATCGCATGCGCATTTCGTGCACATTTCGTTTGAAACGAAGTACGTTTCAAGTTCGTTTGATAGTGCGTTTTCCGTTCGTTTGAAACGAATTATGTTTCCAGTTCATTTGAAACGAAGTGCGTTCGACAATCGTTTCGTCTGAAACGAAGTGCGTTTGACAATCGTTTGACGTGCGTTTGAGATCCGTTTAGTACGATCGTTTGGAAATCGTTTGGCAAGCGTTCTGATCGGACGTGTTCGTTTGGGAGCGTTTCGAAATTTTCGTCTGGGGTGTGCGTGTCCAGCAATAACTGTGTGCTGAATATGTCATAGGTTGGTCAGTTGAAAAGTGTTAACATTCTGGTGCTACTTGACCATAGATTCTGTGCTCGACTATCGGACACAATTGACATTTATTTAGTTGCAATATATATATTCCGTTTTTTTATTAAATTTCACGTTGCCATTATTATTACTACTGTTGCTAATAGTTTATATGTTTATTTGTAGCGTACTTATCCAACCTTGGAGTCGGGTGTAGTTTGAACCTAAGCTGTGGAGTTGATTAGATACCGGTATTTGTTTAGACTCCTAATTAGAAGTTTCAAAGTTGAGTTTGAGCTCGTCTATTGAGATCTAGTAAGTGGACATATTATTGAGTTGAACAGAATAGTCCTAAGGTAGAGATTTCAATGAACTGGATTAAGTAGTAGTGTTGTGATGTATATTAGTCACGTTTTGTGCTCTCCCAAAGGTAAAAAAAAAAATTTTTTAGTGTTATGAGTTATTTCGAATCGATTCGTTCCAGTATAGTGCAGTGCAATATATGAGAATTTTGGTGCACTTTTTTTGTACTCCCACATCGGTTATTTGATAAGGTCCTTATTAAAGGTTGTGACAGTTGGTCTTTACCATTTATTTGTTGTAGACTCTATGTTAGTCAGTTGGTATTGGATTCCTCCAATAGGTGGGAGTATGTTGGGGAATCATTTAGTTATGCACTTGTTTATGCAATGTTTTAAGGCCCGGTTTTTAAAAGGCCTTCACTAGTTTACATGTTATTATGTGATGTCTTATGTAATTGTTTAGCTATATATTTGACTTGTTGGAAAATATAAGTCAGAGTTGACTAAGTTTTTATAGGAAAGAGGCGTTTTGTATTCTTCCATGCCGTTCCTAGCAGAAGCCCAGCCAGCCAGCGATAAGGTTCCCTAAAAAGGCCAAATGAACACAATCATGGAACAAATGCCATATTCCACACCTCATTCAAACAATGATTGTGCAGCCATCCGGAAAGGGAACGAACTGGAACTGGTCTCTATTGCCCTAGCGCATCTACAGAGTATCACATGCACATGGTACTAACATAAGGTATTCTTATAATCATGCTTTTAATAACTGTTGCGTTCTTCGAGAGACACCCTGTAGACACCATACATAATGTACACTCTCAGTATGGGAACTCTGTGTCCGTAGATAGGTCGCAGATTAGCATAAATTATACAGCGCATGAGCATGGTAACTGCTTTCAGGGTAGGTTGAGATTAAGACACGAGATGGTTCAAGGAAATGGCCATTCCAAGTAACTGCCTCCTTCCAACTCGTGGCTGCCGGGTCAATCTTATGTTCAGACCAGTTATTCACTCAGTATTATTGCATCGTGGGAGGCAAGTGCCATACCGGCGCTGAGTAAAGTTAAGATCTGTTGGGGGACTTTGACGGATTTTTGACAATAGCAGGTTATAATAAATGTTGAATGTTAGGCTTTTGCAAGTCACAAATTAGGAGAGACATGTCAAAAACCACGGTGAGCAAAAACAATAGACATATCCATTGAGTGTGGATATTAACATTGTCTAATTTGGCGTGAATGGTTATCAGATGTAGCGGGTCACGTGTACTAAGTTTCAAGTTCAGAGCTCAACTGGTTAACCCTTTTGCTGCCAAGCAAATTTTTTTTTTTTGAGTCCTCAGTGCCAAGCAATTTTAGGTTAAATTGAAAAAAATTGATATGATCAATTTAAATATTTTTCCTGAGAAAACTATTGGAGATATGTCAAAACAATGCACATGGAAGTTGTTCAGTATGACCTGGACTTCAAATTAAAATTTTTAAAAAGTAGGTCACGCCCTAATTTGCATGCCGCCATCTTGAATAACTAATGAGAATTGAAGATTTTGTAGAATAAACCACTGTAATTTGGAATAAATGTAATAATACAACTAATAAAACTATTTTTATGCATCTGCATGTTTCTTTACTCTTTCCTTTCTAAGTCCATAACCTTGTAAACCCTGAATTTGTATTGCTTTGTAACAAAATTGCCAAGAAATACCGATGCGTTATTTACAGAAATCGAGCAAAATTCTTCAAAATTCAATGATCAGCCATTTACTTTGTAGACGAAAAATTACTACTTATGGTAATATGTTGGGACTAAATTACATACCTTCACTCCCTAGAGCTCCTTTTTAGTGCTACCAGAGAACTAATAGTAGATAGGGGGGTCAGGGGTCCCTATGGAGGGGGCCTGGTATAAAACAGCTAAAATTCAGGGTTTCCTCAACTGAACATGAAAGTTCAAAGTTTCTCAGCCAAATGTCCTGTCATAGAATGTATGTAGCAGTCAGATAACTCTATTCTAATAATTGACAACTGCTTGGTACCTTTCGAAACAGTTCTTTGAATCATGCATGATATCCAATTCATCGAGTACCTGTGATAATGACATCCGATTCGCCATTTTGTGAACTTTTGGAAGTGATTTTCACCCGAAATCTCAGCAAATCGATATATAACATGTACAGTAGAAACGTAGCGTGGTAACTCCTCTACCACGCCATCTATAGGTATATACCATAAACGACGCTAGCAGACGAAAAATCAATGTATTTTCACCACATAGGAAAATTTCGCCAAAATGCGAAGTTGGCAGCAAAAGGAACAAAAATCATTGTGCAGAAATGCGAAGTTGGCAGCAAAAGGGTTAAGAATGTGCCATAGTTGCACTCTAATGGGCAATTTACACTATTTGACCACTGTGACTTTAAAAATCAAAACCTGTAATATATATGATGTACCTTTGCTATGAGTACATACCATAGGCGAACAACTGAAAACTGAGATATTGCATTTTGTTTGTTTTCACAAATTTCTCCTTGGTAGCTAGAGGCAGATTTAGATCGAAATTTTAAGGGCATTGTGAACATCAGTGGAGGGGTACCAAATACGTAACAAAATTTCAAGTTGGTGCATGAAACGTTCCAGGACGCACAGACTGAGATATTGACCGACACCAAATGGTAATACAGTACCTCCCAAAGTTTGCAGAAAGCGGGGAGATTAGAGATAGAAATACTTTTTACCTATCCCTTGTCTTCTAAAATCTTTCAAAACTCCAAGGCTGAGGATATATGCCACATGAACACCAGATGAGGAATTACTGGAGAGAAGATCAGCATCCTGCAAATCAAGATGTGAAATAAATTATCTCATATACTTTTTTGCAAACATCAACAAACATCATTTTTCAGATCTTTTTTTAATGCAGGTAGATTTTGAGGGTTCCTTTCTGTTTGCAAAAAATTATCAACATGACTAGAGCAATGTCGATGGTGAGGACATCACAAATCTCCCGATCTTTTGATGGGCAGGATGTGAAGTGAAGTTATGACCACACCACCTGGCAACTCATGGGTGCACCAAAGCTGGCTTAGGTGGAATGACCAATGCTATTAGTTGTTAACTGTTACAAAAGATGATTGACAATTCCTCTACCAAAACCATGCTCAAAACTTAAAAGAATGGGTGGCTTTTACTTCAATAATCCTTCTCCTTTTTCATTAGCACACTACAAATCCAAAGTGATGATGTCATGAAAGCACATGAGGCCCCTTTCCTCCACTTTGTATTTGGGAAGCAACCAGGC
Source organism: Lineus longissimus (assembly GCF_910592395.1). Taxonomy (NCBI): domain Eukaryota; kingdom Metazoa; phylum Nemertea; class Pilidiophora; order Heteronemertea; family Lineidae; genus Lineus; species Lineus longissimus. The sequence continues at coordinate 15,116,785 of NC_088308.1, read as the reverse complement.
TAGCTACTGGGCCTCGACTTGCATTGCGTATACGAGGCTAGCAGGGCTGCTTACCCTAAAAAAAATGTATGTGTAAGATTTCCAAAAAATGTGTGTATTTTCCCTAAAAATTGTGTAGACATAAGGAATTTTATGTGTAAGATTACTAACAAAATGTGTAGAAATAAACAACAACGTAATGTACTAATTTCAACAGTTTATTATCAAAATTTAATCCTTGTACATCACTACAATAAGCAGATCATAGTTTTGAGATTCATGTAAAATCAAGGAGGAATCATCACCACGGAAAACTTTTGAAACCAAGAAGCATGTTTATGTCAATGCATGTAGGCCTACATAGCACACGCCACAGGATCACTGACATACGCTCATGCGTTCAACATGGTGCCATTCAAGCCAAGAATTTTCAAACATCATGCTGAAAAAAAAGAATCTTGACTGATATTCGCGTCTGCACATAATATGCACTTGACCTGGGGTGTTAAGGATGGCATGATTCCGTTTAGAAATCGGGAAATCCAGATTATCGGTGACTGCGTACCTGTCACATTGCTGCGAATACCGCGCTCGGCGATAATGGCGGACTCGGGATTGTTCGGCGGTCAGTCGGTGAAGTTCGGAGCGCGCCAAATGAGGCTGAGTACATGGAGTAACCATGGAGAAAGCACGCGGGCACAGGAAACTCCGGCAGGTCGGCAATACGTGTAAGGGTCGGAGGGAGGGGGCTGAATTAAAAGAGTGGGGGGCACGGGGTGGGTTACGTACAAATCACAAAAAAACCCCGTAGAACACACTTTATAGAAACGTATTCTGACATTTATTAAGCGTATTTTGAGGAAAAATAATTACGTACAAACATGGAGAAAAAACGTAGAGTGTAGAAACCAATTCTGTCTACGTATAAAATACGCAAATTACGTACAAGTACGAAGCCTTGGGCTAGGATTTGTTATGGTTTGGGTTTATAGTACATGCATAGGCACTGGGAAAATTGGGTGTAGTTTTTTCTGCATGTGGTCCCTTCTCAGGACTGATACGGTAAGGGTAAGTATATCCATATTTGGGAAGGGGAAGGGGAATGGTGTCATGATGAAAGATCTTCACAATGGTCATGTAGCACAACGAGGGACTGTTATGCATGAAAATTCCATGATAAAGAACTTTTATGAAAAGAGAAAAAAAGAGTACCATAACGATGGACATTTATGCATGAAAAATTCATGATAATGGACTTTCATGAAAAGGGAAAATGGCCATGGGCCATTGCACTCACCATATAGATATTTGGTGGTTGGGAATTCATCCTGGTTAAGAAACATGCTACATGTACAGTAAATAGGTTAAACAAAAGTCGGTACGAAATGTGACGTATCGTTGCTTGGGATACCTACCACAAAAAATATCTTCGAAAACAAGTCGCTTTTAAGCGAGATATTGTACTTTTCACCTTTTTAGTTTTGGCATCCAGGTGGCCAAGTCAAGAAAGGGATCGGATCGAAATTCTACGTCCGAGGTTAAATGACGTAGGGAGTCATGTGTACTAAATTTCAAGTTCATAGCTTAAGCGGTTAAGAATCGTGCCATAGTTACACTCAAATGGCCAATTTATGTCATTTGACCTTGTTACCTTGAAAATTAGGTCATATGAACAACCCATATGATATGTGATGAATGCTTGCTAGGAGTACTTACCATTAAAATGTTATCGAAAATGAGTCACTCATAGTCATAAGAGAGACATCACACTTTTTAGGTTACCACTTCTAGCTCCCTGGTGGCTAAGTCAAGAATCAGATCGCACCGAAATTCGGTGTCAGAGGTTACATGACATAGGGAGTCATGTCTACTAAATTTCAAGTTCATAGCTTTAGTGGTTAAGAAACGTGCCATAGTGCCAAACAGCCAATTCACACCATTTGACCTCTGTTATCTGAAAATTAGGTCAAATCAAAAATGTGATGTATCCTTGCTTGGAGTAACTACCATAAAAATATCATTGAAAACAAGTCTCTTATAAGCATGATATTGCACTTTGTACCATTTTTTAGTTCTGTGGAGAATAAGATCACGCACTTGGTTTTAACTTTTGGCACCCTGGTGGCCAAGTCAAGAATCAGATCGGACCAAAATTCATTGTCAGAGGTCACCTGACCTAAGCGGTCCTGTTAAAATAAGGTTCAAGTTCATAGCCCTAGCGGTTAAGAAACGTGCCACTGTTTTTGAAACAGGATATAGACGACGACGGACGACCTACGGTGAGCCAAACAAAAGAAAATAAAAATAAAGGAACTAGCAATAGCATTGTTTGCTTTGACGTCCACCCACTGCGAAGTAAATGCTTACTGCATGTCCATTATGTAGTTTTATCATGTCTTTTGCTTGATGTTTATATGTGACTGTTGAACAAGAATTTTAGACGAGAGTTCAGAAGGTGAAACATACCCCTGGGAGTGGGCCATTTTTGCTGACATCAACAATTCATCAAACCAAGAGATTGTTAAAGATGCTTTTTATAGCCCTGTGAGGCAGGTCAGTTAAATTTGAAAATAGCACAGCATGGCTCTTCCCGTTGTTGAGTTTAACCCACTGCGCTGGTGCAATCTTACTCACTGGCCCGCTTCATATGCATGAAACAGTTGTTCCTTAATCCAAGACACCTGACACTGACAATTGTTTAAGGAATTGAACCCGAGGCGGAGGACCTTGGTTGAGTTACCAAGACACTCGAGGGTGGAGCTAAAATTTCGTCCAAACCCTCGCCTGTCGGCTCGGGTTTGGACTGTATTTTAGCTCCACCCTCGAGTGTCTTGGTAACTCAACCAAGGTCCTCCGCCTCGGGTTCAATTTCTATTCTGAAATACCTCAAACTTCAAAAGATAGGCCACGAAAATAACTTGAATATGTGCGAATTTGGCAAATTCCATCCATCGCCGGCCCGGAGCGCCGTTGTTTACATTATGTTACGGCAACATTACAGAAAATGAGACATGTACATTTTGTACAGCGCGCATAGGAGGAAGTCCGCATCGGCTCGATCAAGTGATGCTAAAATCCGCGCAAATGGGCTATTTGGAGCGTTTTTCTCGGCAAATATGTGTAGTGCTCATTAAAAAACTTAGAGTGGTTGATGCTTCCTTGGCTGATTTGTGTTTGAAGCAGTGTTTTGAGAGCCTCAAACTTCTGAAGTGAGCTGAAATTCCATTGACGTGACGTGTGCATGGTTTCCACATTTTAGTGCAACCCGAGGGAACTTTGGTAAAGCATCTTGGTTGCGTGTCCAAAACACTCCACTCTCAGAACGAGGCTTATGCATTTTTCCATTTAAAAGTTGACTTTACGGTACCAAGGTATTTTAGAATTTCTCTTAAAGGTAAAATGCCATTATTAAAATATTTTTAATTGGGAAAAGACAATTATCTGATGGTTTTGCTTATTTTCTGGCCCCGAAATCGGACGAGGCAGAGTGGGTTACAGCCCACCAGTATATAGTTTGGTGGTCCAGTAGCACAGCAGAGACTCACGATCCCCAATATAATAATTGGTACAGGGGTACTACGATATCGAAAATCATTGGGTAGATGTCGATTATCAATTTTATTTTGAATAAAGATTTATTTCCATCTTTTCCTCCTACCAAAAATTTCATCCAGTAATGCTTGTAATGGTCAAAATGATGAAAAAATAAAATATTATTTTCATTTTTATTTCCCCCTCGCCTGAAAGATATCTTGAAAAAATCTGAGAGCCAAAGAATAAAAAAATCTTGCCTAAAGTATACTGACCTCTCTATAGTCTAACTGTACACATACATACCTCTTTATTGCATTTTGTTCGACTTTTAACTTCACAGACGATAAGACCAATGATTCTACAATCATATGTTGCCGCTAAAGAATAAAACTTTGCATTCGAAGTAATCTCCTGGAACCAGCTGTCTGGGTACCTAGAAAGAAATACACAAGGATAGATCCACATTTCATGAATTTAATGAATACAGGGACCATGGGCTAACCTTTCTGTGTGTTCACCTTAGAAGCAGTTCACACTGACCTTACATAAACTTTAGGTTTTCATCCCTGTTGCCTTGAAGAGTAGACAAAAGTCAAAATGTTTCTCTGTAATTTATTGAACTTGTTTATAATATTTGATCTGAAAATAACAATAACAATGACATATAGTAGGTCTTTGGCACAGAAAATCTGGCTGATACTGCACTTTTAGCTGTATTGCTGAATCGATTTCCAAAAGGGCGGCAGATTGAGGCTTGTCATGACTATTTGCAAGCCAGTTTACTCTGATGGCTTTAGGCCCGAGGATTTTCTGATTACAGGTCCTGGCTGTCAATAAGAGGTGGAATTTTGGTATCAGGAACTGAGAAGTAGGTTGAGCGAAAAAGGCCTAATATGTTGCACTTGCAAACTCACTTGCTAAACTAAAAATTGACCCAGTCCGTCAATTCGAAGACCACCTTGATTATCATCTGTTGGAGCGAGTGTGAAAGATAGAGACAAAGCAATAGTTTACTAGTAAGGCCTTCATAATTTCATAATTTGATGATCAACCTCTTGAAGATGACTTTTGAAGGGGTATAATCCGACTAAGACCTAATTACTGTAGGGTTAGTTCTGAGCATGGAAATGAGATAGACACACGAGCTGTCAATTGACAGACAACTTTTTGTCCAGTTGCGGAAAGAAAAGTCGCCATGGTCAATGCACCATATAATATAATAACCAGGCTTGCAATATATCAAAAATATTGGATGATATTGAGGACTTCAGTCGTCGTTGACATTTTAGTGTATGAGAAGTGGCTATTAGCACACACAGAAAGACTAGAAGCGTTATAAATCATGTTCATACATTATTATTCACGTCATTTGCATATTACAGAAGAAAGTAGTGGTTGATACGTCTCCAGTTACCAGGGATCACTTGTATCCCCAGCTTGACGACCTCACTATGCTGAATCTGTAACAGTTCTCTTCATCCAGCCTGATCTGAAGCTACAAAGGATATTCTAAATTTCAAATTTGCATCTGTCTACCAGTAGGCGGCACCTCATTCCGTCCGTTCAGGGTCAGTCAGCTGTGCATTGCTGTCAATGATATCATTGATGTGGCACCACCCTTTTCAAGACTTTAAAGGTCACCTGCAAAACTTTTTAACTTAGGGAAAAAATAAAAGGGCATAAGATAACAAACACAGTGGTGAAAACAGCATCGATATCTAACTAGCCATCTTCAAGTTATGGCAGGTAAAAAATTCCAACACTCCAGGTGGTGCAGAAAGAAAAAACTAATGATGTACATAGTGCTGTACTGAAATAAACTATTTTTATAGTTTCATGCCTATATTTTAGAATTGGACATTAACATGTTCACTCAAAGATCATACCTGTGACAAGCTATGATCGGCCAACGGCCAGGGGCCATTGTGCTCACCGCATACATATTTGGTGGTTAGGAATTCATCCTTGTTAAGAAACATGCAACATGTATAGTATATAGGTCAAACCAAAGTTGGTATGACATATGGTGTATCGTTACTTGGAGTACCTACCATAAAAAATATCATCAAAAACAAGTCACTTATAAGAGAGCTATTGCACTTTTGACCTTTTTTAGTTTTGGCCTCCTGGTGGTCAAGTTGAGATTCAGATCAGATCGAAATTCGTTGTCCGAGGTAACATGATGTAGAGAGTCATGTGTACGAAATTTCCAGTTCATGGCTTTATTGGTTGAGAATCGTGCCATAGTTACACTCAAATGGCCAATCCACACCATTTGACCTCTGTGACTTTGAAAATTAGGTCAAATCAAAAACCTGTATGATATGTGATGTATCCTTACTAGGAGAACCTACCATGAAATTTTATCGAAAAACAAGTCACTCATAAGATATATTACATTTTTAGGTTTTCACTTCTGGCCCCCTGGTGGTCAAGTCAAGATACAGACCGGACCGAAAGTGTCACAAGTCATCTGACCTAGTCACCTGACCGAAATTCGGTGTCAGAGGTTATATGATGTAGGGAGTCATGTGTACCAAATTTCAAGTTCATAGCTGTATCGGTTAAGAAACGTGCCATAGTTACACTCAAACGGACAATTTTTCGCTATTTGACCTCTGTGACCTTGAAAATTAGGTCAAATCAAAAACCTGTACAATAAGTGATATATCCTTACTAGGAGAACCTACCATAAAAATTTTATCGAAAACAAGTCACTCATAAGAGAGATATCACACTTTTATGTTTCTACTTCTGGCCCCCTGGAGGCCAAGTCAAGAATCAGATCAGACCGAAATTCATTGTCAGAGGTCACCTGACCTGGGGGGTTGTGCATACAAAGTTTTAAGTCCATAGCCCTAGCGGTTAAGAAACGTGCCACTGTTTTTGAAATAGGATACGACGGACGACGACGGATGACAGACACTGCGGTGTTGTATAGACTCACCGTACTGTACCAGTGAGCCAAAAATATAAGCATGAAACTATCAAAACTTTATTTCAGTACAGCACAATGTACATAATCAATATGTTCTTCCTGCAGCACCTGGAATTTTTTAATTACATACTGCTATAACTTTAAGATGAGTAGTTTGATTTTTATGCTATTTTCACACTTGTGTTTCTTAAGTTATGCCCTATAATTTATACCCCAAGTTACAATTTTAATAAAAGCGTTTGAAGTCACCTTTAATACTGGTTTAGCTCAAAGTTACAGCCCACAGCTGAGCTGAATAACACATGCCTATAGCCAAACATCATCATGCACTGGTCCTCACTGGAATCAGGAAATAATTAGTTTTACCAAAATACACAAAAAAAACTCAAAATAGAGAGCATTCTAGTTTTAGAACTGTGTGGAACAACATTAATCAAATGTTTGGGCATAAAAAGAATGTGTTACCTCCGGTACCGTCGAATTAATAAGCTTTTGGCAAAGTACTAACATCACTTAATGGTTAGAATGATAAGATCTTTATTGTACACATGTAGCGAAGGAAAGTTCCATTGACAGGTGTGGATATAGATGACGAATGCGATAACTTAAGTGATGACGTAAAACTGAAAGAAGAAAGTGTAAGACCTAATAAACCTAATCTTAGAAACATGAAGATGACTACGAACTTAGCTTTTACTTATGATTATACTTAGAAATTCTAATACGATCTTATCACAGAAAGAATGACGAGATAAAACTATAGTTACCTCATTGCTAGGCTAACGGTATCCTAGAGGAAATGATTCATAGTTGTATACTTTGTAAGAATGAACTCGAAGAGGAGGAATGAATTACATCTTGACTATCTTGACTTCACAATGTCTTTGGTAAAAAGGGGTGGATTCAAGTAGTCCAAAAGACACAAACTAATTATATATTCCTACTCAATACTACATGTGCAAATAATAAAAGGCCTATAACTTTGGCACCTAGACGTATATATGAGTCATATCCAATTCCATGCGTTGCATCAAAGCATCTGAAAGAGACTGAATATGACCAAACTTGGTAATGTCCATGCCAAAGGAAGCAAACAAGCATAAGGTTCCGGGACTATATATCCCCAGAATATACATGAAACTCAGCTGTAAATTGGTTTAATAAAATAGGCCGAGTCAGCATCAGGCCATCCTAGCTCAAATGTCGGAAGTGTCAGTTCAATTCACTCAAGATCACTCTAGTCGTCAGAGCTAACCAGTAGCACCAACTTGTGAATTGGTCTTTCCAGGTAGACTGACTTCCCCTTAAGTTTTCCTGCATTAGTGAGAAGAGGGTCAGCAACCCTTATTCTCACCTTGCGGACTAATCCATCTTTGTCAGGGAGTGTTTCCTCAACTCGGGCCATTTTCCAAACCCCACATGGTTCATTGTCATTTGCAAGCAGCACAACATCGCCATTCTTAATATTGTCTGCCGTCCTTTGCCATTTTTGGCGCTCCTGCAAATTCTGGACGTACTCCTTGCTCCACCTCTTCCAGAATTGCTCAGCTAAGAATTGAACTCTGCGCCACCTCTTTCGACTGTAGACATCTTCTGGGTCAAATTTCCCTGGAGGTGGTAGTACGACCTTGGACTTCATTGTTAACAGGTGGTTGGGCATCAAGGGCTCTGGGCTGAGAGGGTCGTTTAAAGTGTCAGTGGTCAGTGGTCGGCTATTTACGATAGCCATGGCCTCATACATCAGAGTTCTTAGGGCAGACGTGTCTATGCGTCCTGGGTGTCTGTCGAGGATGCCCGTGAGGACACTGCGGATAGATCATATCTGCCGCTCCTATACTCCGCCCATGTGGCTTGCGTCAGCTGGATTGGTGATGAAATCACAGTTGTTTTCTTGAAGTAAGGAGCGAATCCTTTCATTGTCAATCTCCTTGACAGCTTGCTTGAGTTCGTGTTTCGCTCCAGTGAAGTTTGTCCCTTGATCACTTTTGATGAGACGGACTGGGCCACGGATGGCGATCAGACACCTCAACCCATTTATAAAGGCGTCCGTGGTCATATCGTCCAAGAGTTCCACATGTACGGCCCTAGAGGACATGCATGTGAAAAGGAGGCCATACCTTTTGATTTCTTTTCGTTGTTCCTTTACTCGAAATGGTCCAAAACAGTCAACCCCTGTGTATGTAAATGGTGGTGCTGGTTCAAGCCTATAGTGGGGTAGATCAGCCATCTTTTGACCAAGACGAAATCCACGGAGCTTCCTACATATAACACAGTGATATATATAGGACGAGACGGCTGTGTTGCAGCCTGTAATCCATATGCCATTGGACCTTATCTCATTCATAGTAATTCCACGCCCTTGGTGCGCTACCTTTCCGTGATAATGTCTGATGATCAGGCTGGTGACATGCCCCTGTTTTGGCAGAATGATAGGATGTTTAATCCCATAGAGTAGATCAGATCGTTTTAAATTACCTCCAACTCTCAATAGACCCTCACTGTCAATGAATGGGTCTAGCTTATCTGTGCTTCTCCCCTGGGGGGGGGGTCTTTTTTAGTGGCAGTCCCTTTCGGATGAGGTCTAACTCTTCTTTAAAGGCCTGCTCCTGAGTGACCTTCAGAATAAATCTTTCAGCTGCTAATTTTTGCTCCTGTTCTGATGGGATCTTCTGCTTGAGCTTCTTTAGTACCCTCAAGCGTAGAGCCATGATTGTCTTGACTGCAGCGTTCCAATCTGAAAATTTCTCTAACCTGACATGAATTGACCTGGTTTCTTGCCCTACAGTCGCATGAGCTGTGTTGGAGGATTTCCATACTTCTGGGTCATCAGCTTGTAGGTCAGGCTCGATATCAGTCTCTTTCTGTATCTCTTTATTCCAGAGAAAGGCTGGCCCTGTAAACCAATCAGAAGTTTGGAGTTCCTCTGCTTTTAATCCCCTGGAGGTGAAATCGGCTGGATTTACCTTTGTGGAGACATAGGCCCATTGATCTGGGTTGGATCCCTGTCTGATCTGCTGGACACGATTGGCAACGTAAACATGAAAGCGCCGGGCATCGTTGTAAATGTATCCAAGCACTACCTTTGAGTCTATCCAGTAAAGGTTGAGCATGTTGGGGTAATCGAGCTCCGCGTTAATGAGGTTGCTGACCTTGATCGACGTAACAGCAGCTTGCAATTCTAATCGCGGAATCGTCACCGGCTTCAAAGGGGTAACCCTGGCCTCAGCCATCACCAAGGTGCAATGGACCCTTGACTGGGCGTTCTTCATCCTGACATAGGTGCACTGCCCATATCCCGTTACACTTACGTCGGAACAGTGATGTAGCCATGTCTTTAGCACTTCACCAAAATTCTCAGGCTTGTAACATCTGTTGACCTTTATTTCACTGAGCTTAGGTAGCTCTTGTCGCCATCGTTCCCACTCTGAACGAATATCGGCTGGAATCGGGTCATCCCAGTCTAGCTTCTCTTTGCACATCTTCTGGAGTATTTGTTTGCCTGTCAGGACAAATGGGGCCAACAGACCAAGTGGGTCATAGACCGAGGCCACGGTGGATAATATTCCTCTTCGTGTGAGAGGTTGGTCCTTTAAGGTGATTCTGAAGTGAAATTGATCCAGCTCAACGTTCCAGTGGATTCCTAAGGCCCTTTCAATTGGTAATTCTTCAAAGGACAGGTCTGGGTTCCAATACCTTAAGCTCGCTCCGAGTGTGGCAGAGATTCCAGTGCTGCTCTACTATTCGACATGAATTTGTGGATCCTTAGGTTGTTCTTTGCTCCAAGTTCTCTAGTCTCCTTCATAAGAGTTAAGACTGACTGCTCACTTGTGACGCTCTTTAGCCCATCATCTACGTAGAACTGCTTCTCAATGAACCTAGAGGCCTCTGTGAAATCATCTCTGTTGTCTTCGGCTATCTTCTTCAATCCATAGCTTGCGCATCCTGGCGACGATGCTGCGCCAAAGAGATGCACCTTAGTAGGGGAAAAGTGAGAGTTCTAACCCAACCTACATTTGACTGACATCCCTTTCAGTCAAATCTCAGTCAACACGTTTCACGAATTTTCTCACCCTTTTCCAGTTAAATCCTAGTCAAACAAAACTCAGTCAAATTCCAGTCATTACGTCACACAACTTCTCTCATTTTGATAAATTTTCATTAATTTTTCCTCCAGTCAAATCTCAGTCAACCGCTCGCTTCGCTCGCTGTTCAATTATTCCAGTCAAATCTCAGTCAACCGCTCGCTTCGCTCGCTGTTCAATTATTCCAGTCAAACATCAGTTAAACCCGTTCTCTAAATCTGGAGAACGAACACCTGGTCAAACATCAGTCAACACTTTTTCACTCAGTCAAATCTCAGTTAAACCCGTTCTCCAAATCTGGATAACGAACACCTGGTCAAAACGTGGTCAAATTAAATTATTTTACAAAACGCTCTAGCTTTCTCAAACTCAGTGAAATTCTGGTCAACCCGTTCTCCAATTTTGGAGAACGACCTCCAGTTAAAATTCCAGTCTAATTTTTTACACCAGTCAAATCTCAGTTAAACTCGGTCTCCAAATCTGGAGAACGAACCGTGGTCAACACATTTCTACAAAAGGCACAAAAGTACACAACTTCTACAAAACCGAAACTTAAAAAAGGGGAATACCCTTTCCAAACGTATATCTAATCAAAAAATATTATTGTGTATAATATAAATGATGCCCTTCCTCTCAAACGAACAACTTGAACTTTCGGGAAATTTTAATCATCCACTAGACTTGACTAAGTGTACACGGTTGGAAATTTTAATCTTGGAAAAGTTTAATCATCCACTAGACTTGACTAAGTGTACACGGTTGGAAATTTTAAACTTGGGAAATTTTAATCATCCACTAGACTTGACTAATTGTACACGGTTGGAAATTTTAAACTTGGGTAATTTTGAGCATCTACTAGACTTGACTAAGTGTAACCCTTGCTGCAGAATTACCCAAGTTTAAAAAAAAAAAAAATTTTCCTATAAATAAATAACCACCTCCATGATGATTTGCATCAAAATCATCATGGGTGTCGTGAGCCCTGAATTCTACATTTTAGACCAAGTGGTGATTATGTAGAAATCTAAAATTCACTTCAATAGACAGCATTTTGATCTCGTCTGTGGAAAGTCCCTCAGTGGGTAAATATTAATATTTCTTAGCGTCTTTGTCAATTTAAAACCATAAAACTGGGTTTTAAATTGACTTACCGTAACCATAAATGAAACTTAAAAAAGGGGTTTCCCCTTTCCATGACGGTATTTAATAAAAAATTATTTTGTAATATATAAATGGAGACATCCACGACGCTAAGAAATATTGAAAATAGCTCAACTGAAATACTATCGACCGATGAACTCAAAATTCTCGCCTTTAGACAGAAAGTTAAAAATTATGGATCACTTTCAAGAGAAAACTTACTCAAACAACTTCAACAAATTCCAAATAGTTTCAACGATGTTGAAGTGAAAATTGACAAGCCAGTTTCTGACCTGTCTCAAATTGAGAAACGAGTTCTTGCACAAAGACTTGGAGTCAATGCTAGAAAATTCAAAAAAGATCAACTGGACACAATTTTAGAGGACAAAATTCAGCATGTGAATCTGTCCGACATCAAACCAAAAGCTGTAAAAGCAAAAATTTCTATAAGGAAGCCACTTTTACAGCAAGTTAAGGACCTTGGTCACAAAAATTTCCAGCATCTCAATATTGAGAAATTGAAAGAACTCTTGACCAAGGAACCAATTAAACGTATTTTAAAATATGATGTTTTCAAACAAGCGAAGGAGCTTGACATCAATGTCAAAAGTTCCATGACTAAAAAATTCATCCAGGAGCTGATCAAACAACATACTGATTCAAGCTCCTTCGTGAAAGTTAACTCTGCTTTCAAGGGGTATGTTAACCATTTCAGGATGCAAGGTCTACCCAAAATTGGGATACAACCGTTCCTTGAGAAAGTTAAAACAGTTTTACAAGATAAAGTTAAAGTTGAAACTCAGCACAATAGTTTAAAAATCAACATTGTCCTGTATTTTTCGATGAAAAGAAAGACTGAAGTTCAAGAGTTTCAGCTACGATCTAGACATATCCTTGGCGTAGGTCAAGAACTTAATTATGACTCTCTCATCGAAGACATGCTTAAGGAACTGAAGAATCTTATCCAGAAAGGCTCTGGTTGGACATTTTTAGAAGTGACCAAGATTGAGCTGCACACTGTAAAATATCAACCACTTTCAGGATCTTCCTATATCCCTCTGCCCCAACAGATTCAAAGGAAAAAAGCGGTGATCAATGTACAAAATACTGATCAGCTTTGCTTCAGATACTCTGTTGAAGCTGCCTTGTTAAATATTCCAAAGCATACAGAATATGTGTCAAATTACAACCGGCCTGAATTTGATCACATGTTCAAAGACCTTGAGTATCCAGTTACTCTCAAAGATATTGACAAATTTGAGAAGAACAATCCTGGCCTTGGAGTCAATGTGTTTACATTTATTTCTAGACAGGTAGTCTTCAAAAAGGGTGAAGAAACAACCATTTTCCCCGCTAGAATCTCTGAAAGAGTTTTAGCAGAAGACAAGTACATCAATCTCCTACATTACAAAGAAGATGATACATCAGAAAATGAGAGCATGGAAGCTGTCAAAGACAATGCTAACTACCATTATGCATGGATCAAAAATTTCTCAAGGCTTGTATCTGCCTCACATTCAAAACACAATGGACAGGTCAAAGTATGCTTCAGATGCATGAAAGTTATTTCAGCATCAACGAGCGAACTCCTTGATAAAAGGTACCATGAACATCTTGATAACTGTGTACAGTTTGAATGTGTCAAAGTGAGTATGCCTTCAGATGGAAAGAACAACTTGCTATTCACTAACTTGAAAGCACAACAAAAACATCCAGTTGTGATCATCGCTGACTTTGAATGTTCACTAAAAAAAGTCAACCAAAATCTTAGTGAAAAAACAGTTCAAAACCAACAGCATATTCCAAACAGTTATGCGATCTATATCCAGTATGATCAGTCGCAAATAGCGAGGAAAAATAAGATGTTTACCTATATTCAGCAGGCAGAAGATGAAGACATTGGTGAACACTTTGCCAATACAGTAACTTCTATCTGTGAGCAGATTGGATCAAAAATTCTATTCAACCCTAAGCCAATGGATGCTTTGACTCAACAGCAGCAAACTACTTACAATTTTGCTAGAAACTGTTATCTCTGTGACAAAATGTTCACAGCACAAAATTTCAAAGTTCGTGATCACAATCATTTCACAGGTGAATACAGAGGAGCAGTGCATAGAAATTGTAATCTACTCTTCAATTCTCCAAAGTTCATACCTGTATACTTTCACAATTTGTCAGGCTATGATGCACATCTGTTTGTGAAAAATTTAAAAGGGAGACTGAATGTCATCGCCTCAAACTCTGAAAATTACATATCTTTCAGCAAGGTCTTACCTATCAATGATGACCAAATTGAAATAAGATTCCTTGACTCTTACAGGTTAATGCAGTCTTCACTAGCAAATCTAGCTAAGAATTTGCCTAATCAGCAAATGAAAAATTTAGCTACAAAATTTAATGGTGAACACTTTGACCTCGTAACAAGAAAAGGTGTCTATCCGTATGAATGGGTTGACTCACACGAAAAAATTTCAGAGTCAACAGTTACCATCCATTGAAGAATTTTATTCCACCTTTAACAGCACCAAAATTTCACAAGAGGAGTACCTACACGCCCAACATGTGTGGGATAGGTTCAACTGTCAAACCTTTGAAGACTACCACAAAATTTATCTTGAGACAGATGTTCTACTCCTAGCTGACATTATTGAAAACTTTAGACAGACCTGCATGAACATCTATAATTTAGACCCCGCATTCTTCTTCACATCACCAGGTCTGTCATGGCAAGCGATGCTTAAAATGACACAAGTTGAGATTGAGCTGCTCAAAGATGTGGACATGTACAACTTCTTCGAACTACGTATTCGTGGAGGAGTATGTCAAGCAAGTCACAGATATGGCAAAGCAAATAATCCACTCCTGAAAGACTATGATGAAAAACAGCCTACAAGCTATATTTCCTATGTTGATGCGAATAACTTGTACGGTGTCGCGATGGGTCAATATTTACCAGTGAGAAATTTCAAATGGATGAAGGACTTTTCCCAGTGGCAAGACATCCCATGCACATTAGAGGTTGATTTAGATTATCCAGACCATCTTCACAAGCTTCACAATGACTATCCTCTTGCTCCTGAGCACAAGAATGACAAGCTTATTCCTAACCTGCAAGACAAGAAAAATTATATTGTGCATCACAAGATCTTGAAGTTCTATTTGAGTCAAGGTCTCAAACTGACAAAGATCCACAGAGGTGTAAGTTACGAAGAGTCTAATTTCTTGAAAGAATATATAGACTTCAACACAGGCCAACGCGCAAATGCCAAAAATGACTTCGAAAAAGACTTCTTCAAATTGATGAACAATGCGATATTTGGCCAAACTATGGAGTCCGTCAGAAGTAGAAAAGACATTACCTTAGCCACAACTGCCAATCAGCTTCGAAAATTAGTCAATAGTAACAACTACAACTCGCACAAAATCTTCTGCAAAGATCTAGTCATGGTAGAACGACAAAAAGCAGAAGTCTATCTCAATAAGCCAATATTTATGGGACAGTCCATTTTAGACCTCTCTAAAGAGCATATGTATGACTTCCACTACAGTCATATGATGAAAAAGTATGGACACAAAGCACAACTGCTGTACACTGACACTGACTCACTAGTCTATAACATACAGACTGATGATATCTACAAAGACATGCAGAAAGATGAACACTTGTATGACTTCTCTAATTTTCCTAAAGATCATGAGTTGTTTTCAGATGACAATAAGAAAGTGATTGGCAAGTTCAAAGACGAAGAAGCTGGCAAGGTGATCGCTGAGTTCATAGCTTTGAGAGCTAAACTATATGCCTATACATGTGACAAAGACTGTGAAGTCAAAAAGTGTAAAGGGGTTAAGCGGCAGGTTGTGAAAAATGAAGTCACCTTCGAAGATTATAAGTCTGTGCTTTTGGGCAAGGTCCCAATCGAGAAAAGGATGAATGTCTTCAGAAGTCGAGATCACCAACTTTACACAGAGCAAGTCACCAAAGTAGCACTAGATGCAGCGGATGACAAGCGAATGGTCCAAGCTGATGGAATAAGTACATTGGCTCTAGGACATTATAAAAGTTGAAAAATAAAATGTTAAAATAAATGGACTTTCCAGAGTTTTTAAAATATAAGTCAGATGTACAATACCCTTTGGTCTATAAGAATAATTCTTTGACCAAGGATCCTTTTATCCATCAACAGATTACTGTGGATCACAATCAAAGTTTCAACTACGACACGATTGACATTTTTCCTGATAAATCACCTCCAAGAATATTTTCACAGTATGCACAAGTACAAGACTATTTAAAAAATGCAACCATGGATAACTGGGAAAACCAATTCAAATTTGCACTATGGTGTGCGACATCTGGCTGCGGTGTATCATGGCACAATCATGTTAACCTTGCTGACCCTTTAGTACAGAGCATTTTTAGATTCCACGTGTACTTCACCATCAGAAAGATATTACATCAGCTAAAAATACCTCTACCAGAAAATCCTGACTTTAATTCAAAGAAAAATCCTTATAGCACACAAGCCTATGAAAATTTAAAGCTTGAATTTGGCAGAGTTGACTTCAACTACTTTCACAAAGGTAAAATGCAAGCGCTTGACATCATCATGGACAATGGTAACTATTATTTGAATGATCCTAGCAAGTTCCCATTCAATGCAGACAAAAAAGGATATGTGTATGCTGATCATCGCAGGCTTTACATTGATACACTGTCTTTCATCTACTCAGATGACTGGACTAATTTCATCGCTTTAGATGGTCAAGGATTGACTAAAGCAGGCATGAGTAGAATCAATGAGTCCATTAGGACCTATGTGTATTGCATCCTAGGCGCACAAACTATGATCAGGCAAGATATTTTAGACTCCTTAGACACGCAAAAGCAATTTGGGATCTTGGTGGAAGATGCGATTCAAGGTCAAACGTTAGTTGACTCCATCAAAACATTTCAGTCAGCGAGTATATTAATTCACTCAAAACAAGCGTATGCATACGCTTTAGAAAAAGCAGGTACGCGACTAGATTTCGCCGTTGGTTTAGGATTACAACTTGTACCGAGTCATATGCGATTACATATTGGCACGATTGAAGGGTATAATAACTCTCTGTTAACCGCTACAGAAAATACAACTTTTGGCATCAACTCACATATCAATGTCAGAAAAAAGCGACAGGTGACACGAGCAAAACAAGTGGACACAGCGAACACAGCAAGCATGAGTAAAAAACCTATAGCGTCACTCAATGCGAGTGAAGCTAGCATTGTACACGCGAGCGAAGCGAGTCATCTACCATTTACAATAGGATTAATTACTGTAGGTCTTTTAGTTCAAACTATTCTCTAAAATAAATATGATGCAAGAAGAATATGCGAAGTACTACTATCCATCTGCTTTAAAATTTTATAGGATTATGAAGAAGAAAGACCCTAGCATAAAATTTAATGACATTGATGCATTTGTAAAGCAGCAAAAAAGTTATCAACTACATAAAAAGCAACCACAAAAGATCCAGGGGCACATTACAGCCTATCGTGAGAATGCACTATGGTTTATGGATCTTCTAGACATGTCAAATTACTCAAGGCAAAATAAAGGATATAAATGGTTACTTCTTGCTATTGATACATTTACTAGAAAAGCCTATGCTGAAGCTTTAAAAAATAAGACAAAATTTGAAGTGAAAAATGGCTTTGAAAAAATTTACACACTTGCGAGCCCAATCACACTTATTATTACAGACTCAGGCAATGAATTCCTGAATAGACCAGTACAAGACCTATTCAAAGAGTTAAACATCAAGCATGATACAGTGGACATAGGAGATCATCATGCGCTAGGACTTATTGACAGACTATCTAGAACCATTAAAGAGATGATATTCAAGGACTTTACTGAACGAAATTCAGTTAAATGGGTTGATCATTTGCAAGAGTACATTTCAGCGTACAATAGTAGACCGCATAGAGGAATTTTAAACTATGCTCCTAATGAAGCTGCGCATCATGAAAGTGAGTTGATTGAATTAAATGCTGAAAAGTCTATGCCAGTTGAATACAAATTTAAAATAGGTGAAAGTGTTAGAAAGAAGTTAAAGAGACCTATATTTACTAAAGGTTACAAACAAATATGGTCCAATAGAACTTACACTGTAAAAAATATTGAGGGGGTGCATGCAATATTGAATGACGATTCTAGAGTTAGACTTGATGCTTTGCAGCAAGTGACACAAGTGCTAGCTACAATTGATGAAGAATCAGAGGTTGATCGCGTTGAAAAAGAAGCTAAAATTGAGTCAACAATTAAACACAAAGAAGGCTTAGATCCTGAAAATATTATTGACTCACGGTTGAGAAGGTAGTAAGATATTTATAATGTAAAAACATATTATAAACATGTTACTCAATTTGCAACGAAGGAAGTTCTTTCATTTCTTTTGGTATATTTTTCCATCTTCTACGGGTTGTCATATAATCTAAATAGGTTCCAACGATAGCCCACCATGTTTCTAATTTGATAAAACTGTCATTCACTGATATCTCAAGTTGATCCACTTTAGTATTGACTTTAGACGCTGTTATAACGTCTGCACCCCACGGACTGTTTTTAACTTTGAGGATCTCTTCTTTAATCTCAACTAGTACTTTGTCAATCTCATAATCCCACAAATTAAATCTATCTTTAACTTTGAGAATGTCTGCATCAAACTTGTCTTGAATGTCTTGAATTTGACCATCATTTGAACCAAAGTTAGTATATAAATTATTCATTTATTTTAACATTTTATTTTTTATTCTATAATAAATGGACATGTCCTACGGCAAATACTTAGACCCTTATCGTACAGATAAAGAATCTAGAGGCTTAAAAGCCAAACGGAATGTTGAGGTCATCACGCATAACCCCAATTCTGTGAATCCGGGCGAGACACTTTATGTGAAGATTCCCAAGCTTGAGAAAGGACAAGTGATTGTTCCTGGAAGCATGAAGCTCACGTTTAAACTTTCTACCACCTCAAAAGCGAGCAATGCAGCCAATGCTACACCCGCTACATTTGTGGCCAATGTTGGTCGAAATATTGTGGACAGAATCACGACAAGTATGGGAGGTGAACACATGAGTGAAGTGAATAAAGCCTTCATCTACAACACTTTCAAAGACTTTTGGTTGACTGAGAAACAGCGAAAGAATCGAGTACAGCAAGGAATTGTGAAGGATCAGAGAAAAGATGGTATTAAAACAGTCTTTGAGGACCGTTACTGCATTCCTATTGAGTCAGAACTGTTTGATACACATGCACCCTTTTACCCAGCAGCTATTTTGGAGTCCATCGAGTATAACATCAAATTCAACGATGCAAAGTATGTGGTCGCTGGAACAGCATCCTCAAAGACATATGCTGTGACCGATATTCAGCTTGAATATGAAACGATCACCTCTGATGTTCTGACTCAAACCATTGAATCTTTTTATAACTCTGACATGAGATGGATGTATGAAGATGTACATCTTTTGAGGACAGAGTCAATTGGGAAGAATAAACGTATGAATATCAATGTAGATGTCAATCGCGCATCTACAAAGGGTATTCTGATATTTTTCCAGAAAAATTTCGCTGAGTATGACTCAGAAAATACGAGTTTTCAGAATCCAGACATCACCAATGTAACCATCACTTCAGAAGGGATCTCACACTGCATCTACAAATCTGGAATGAAGGCTTACCACCAGTTCGATGAAGTCAAACGGCTTTATATGCCAGAAGATCTTAAGCATACAGAGGACTGCATGATGGATGTTGAAAAATTCTATGACAAACACAAGTATGCTCTGTGGATTGATCTGAGAAGTACAGAGGACAACGATTTGCATGGATCAGGAACTGCCATGAGCAACATCAAACATGGTTTACAACTTGAGCTCACTAGAAGTACTGAGACAGAATATGACATGCTTGTCTATATTGTAGCAGATGGTCTAGTAGGACTTGAGAACAAGCGTGTGAGAGGCATTGTACGTTAAAATAAATGGAGACATTTCACTATTGTCACACCCCGTTCAATATGTTAGTGTGGCATGACTGACTGCGGCAAAACATATTTTGTTCTAGATCTTCTAGAAAAAGAGTTTCAGAAAAAATTCGACGACATCGTGATATTTTGTCCTACGATTGACATGAATAAAACTTATCAAGATAGACCATGGATCGCACAAGACAAAAATATACACATTTACCCATCTAAGTTAGTGTTGAGTGATTTAAATGCTTGCTTAGAAGATGCTGTTAATGTACTAAAAAGTCAAGACCATCAAACATTATTTATCGTTGATGACTGTGCTAATTTATGGGAGGCAAAGAATAAATGTACAAAATTGACTGAACTAGCTTTCTCTGGACGACATTTTGGTATTTCTGTATGGCTTTTAACCCAAAAATATAATGCAGTTGTCAAAGACTTCCGTGAAAATTGTAAACATATGGTCATCCATGCGTTGAATGATCAAAGCTCATTGGACCAAGTGTTTAAAGAAAATCGTTGTATCCCCAGTAGCGAAAAGGATGCAGTGCTTGCGCAGATTGATGCAGGTAAGCGACTTTTACTGCGCAGAAAGATTCCATTTGAGTACAAAATTTTATCATAAATAAATGACGAACGAAGAAGAAAATGAACAAGTTAAAGACATTACCACAGCTGAAGAAGAGCATAGTGAGTATGACATGCGAAGTGAATTACTCTCTCACTATCAATCAGGATTGCTGAGTAAATTAGGAATAAAAGCGAGCGAAGGAACAATTAAAAAAGCATCTAAAAAAAATATAGAAAAACTACATGGCGAATTTCAAATCAAATATAATACACAGATTGCTGACGATTTAGTGTCTAACTTACTATTCAGATATACGCAAGCTGTGAGAGTGGCATTCCCAAATTTAGACCAGAAAAAACTTCACAAAAAATTAAATGACAATATCATAGTAAACCACGAAATAAAGAAACAGCTGGGTCAGTACATGAATCCAACTCTTCTGGCAGCAGGCACAATTGTGGCAAATACAGCAGAAACTGCCATGGAAGCACCTGCGTCAACGAGTGTACCAGCGATCGAAGAGTGAATAATTTTATGGGGTGGGTTAGACCTTATAAAATTATGGCCAGTTCAACTGTTCAAATATAGCATACACCTTTTTCATTGAGTCAGTTAATGTTTTTGGCTGTTCAACCAAGGAGTAATGTTCAACTAATTTTTGTAGTATAAATTTATTGGAAAAGAAGTTCGTCCTACCTATTTCATTATACCTCTCATAAAACAATGCTTCGAGTCTTTTAAAATCTCCTTCAATCGTTCTACAGTCTTTTGATTTGAACAATAGTTCATCTTTATAGAGATCTTTAAATTTTGAAAATTTAGATGATACAAGCACATGAGTATCTTTCATACCATAGTCTAACCCTTGAATAAATCGACTTTTTTCAACTGCATTGCACCATAAAACTGGCTCATGATTGAGCGGATCGTATTAGTTGTCTATTGTGCCACAGTCCTCGCAAACTATTTCATGCTCTAGTATGGCATGATCGGTTGAATAACATTCTTTACATATCCAATGGTCGCAGTACAGGGACACATATCTGTTCGCTATTGTGAGCTCTTCGTGCAGAGAGATGGCGTCTGAAATTTCATCCATATACAGGTGTCTCATATATGGTTTTGCTGCCAGAGCAGCAACAACTTTGTCATAGATTTCATCAAATGTGTGAAATTTAACAACAGGTCCCATTTTTATTTAGAGTAGAATAATTTTTTATTAAATAGTCACTTTAAAAGTCACTTTAATAGTCACTTTAATAGTCGTCAATAGTCACTTTAATAGTCGCTAATATTATTTTATGTAAATAAATGACGAATGAAGAAGAAAATGAACAAGTTAAAGACATCACCACAGCTGAAGAAAAACCAAAGAACTCTAAGAGAGTTGAATGGGGCAAGAAATTGGGTCAGTTGAACAAAGGAAAGAAGAAGACTGTACAGCAGGACAATGTACAGGCTAGGAACTACTATCCTTATATTGTAGCAGGTAGTGTTGGATTAGCTGTATTTGTGCTGTATTATAGTTCACAATCACAACCAGCGAGCATAGCGAGCGTGGTGTCTCCACCTGTTACAAGAACTCAACCTGCTAAAACAAAGCTAGAAATATAATATTTTTTATTCTTATAATAAATGGACACTATTAATCCAAAACAGATCGGTAACACAATCTATCATGCTGCTGTTTTAGCAGGTTTAACCGTTGGCTATGGTATGGCCGCAAAGAAACTTCTGAAGTCAAACATTGGAGATCCTAGTAAACCAGACCTTATGGAAGCGTTGAAGCTTACGGGAGCAGTGACACTTGCTATTATTACGAAGGGCTATCTGGAAAAGCAAGGGCTGCCAAAGAACATCACTGGGTAAAATTTTTATAAAATAAAAAGAATATGGCTGGCATGATTTTAACAACCATTTTCGGGGCAGTAGCTAATGCGACTGCTTTCGTAGGAGGTAATGCCATGTTCCACGCATTTGATGCGCAGAATGCTGCAGAAGAGCGTAAAAGACACGACTTAGCGAGCGAAAAATTACAAAAACAGGCAGCGACGTGGTCGCACAATAGAATTAAGCATCTTGACTTCCTTGCAGAACAATGTCAGAAAAAACATCAAGCACAGTCAGACATGTTAGACATTAGAGACTCTATCCGACTGTATGACAGCATCCACCCTGAACCTACTTTGTCTCATTATTATAAACCTAGTCAGAGTCAGAAAAATTATGAACAGGCCTATATTGCTGCAAGTGTCATCGGATCTGCTGTGGTAACAAAATTTTTATAAAATAAATGGCTGAAGGTGATGAGGGATTTAAAAATGGCCAGGGCCATTGTGCTCACCTCATGTGGAGGAAAGATGGATAAAGAGCATGGTCTTGTGTCATGTAGTGTTAGGTTTGATGTAGGTCCAAGCAATTACAATTTCCCCAAAATGGCCAATTTACAGTACATTCGACCTCTGTGACCTTGAAAAGTAGGTCAAATCAAAGAAGACCCGGGTGACACATTGAATGGTTGTTAGAATTAGATGTACCTATGATATAAAATTGGTGCCAATCGGGCAAGTCATTACTAGGAATAATGGCATTTTGAAGAATTTAGGATTTGGCCCCCTCCCTGGAGGCCAAACGGCAAATCAGATCGCACCAAACTTCGGTACCTGAGATCACCTGACCAAGGGGTACATGTGTACTTAATTTGTGATCAATAGTCATTGCAGTTAAGAAACGTGCCATTGTTACGGCCTGACGGCGAATTTACACCATTTGACCTCTGTGACCTTGACAAGAAGGTCAAATTAAAAACCTGTGTCACATATACTGTATGGTGGTTAGATGTACCCATGATATCAAATTGGTGGCAATCGGGCAAGAAGTTAAGGAATAATCACATTTTTAAGGTTTTTGGATTTTTCCCCCTGGTGGTCAAGTGGTGAATCATATTGGACCAAACTTCGGTCCCTGAGATCACCTGACTAAGGGGTAAATGTGTACCAAATTTGGTATCAATAGTCATTGCAGTTTAGAAACGTGCCATCGTTACATCCTAACGGCCAATTTACACCATTTGACCTCTGTGACCTTGAAAAGGAGGTCAAATCAAAAACCAGGAGGATATATGATGCACCTTTGCTAGAAGTACCTACCATATTTTTTTCAAAATTTCCCGACTACTATTGAGGGAGATATTGCATATTTTCACTTTTAACGTTTGGCCCCCTGGTGGCCAAACCATGAAACGAACAGTTACGAAACGTGCCCTGCTAACGGACGACGGACGACGACGACGACGACGACGACGACGACGACGACGACGACGGACGCCACGGTATGGGATAAGCTCACCTCTGCTAAAAGGTGAGCTAAAAATGAAGCATATGAACCAGATGCAGATGGTGATTGGGATAATTTTCAAGTAGCACCACAATACCAGGAAGATATCTTAGCTCAACGAGGAGAGAATAATGATAATCTCAGAGGCGAATTGGAAGGAGATCAGCAAGGTGCCCAAAAAGAAGAAATTAGAGCGCGTACTGAAGAAGAAAACAAAAAAGAAGAGCAAGGTATCATAGATCGACGAAAAGTAGTTAAAAGTTATGCTGATATAGCCAAGTTGAAAGGACCTGATGGAAATCCGCCAAATCCTATAAGATCTCCGTTAATGAGGGCTGAAGCGGTCATTGATGCAAAAGATGAGTTTTTAGATAAGTCTTTGAAAAAATGGGGGAAAAAATTAAAGAACATGGAATCTTTGAATAACCTACGTCTCAGACTATATTTTGATGAGAAAGGGGAGGTATATTATAATAATTTTTATTCAGAAGACATTAAGCTATCAATGGAAAATGGAGAGCCTTATAGTTTAAATTCTATAAAGGGAAGTAAATCAGGACTACTTGCATTTTTAAGAGATATTAAACTAGAGGAAACAGAAGGACTTGATAAAGTGAAGGAAACAACAGGACTTGAAAATATTGAAAAAAACCCTGGAGATGGAGCAGGTTCTAGTGCACAATATCCTGTGGATGCTAATGCTATTGTGAAAAATGAAGTCACCAATTGTGAACAAGAGGACAATCGTGAACAAGAGACCAATCGTGAACAAGAGACCAATCGTGAACAAGAGACCAATATTGATACAGGTGAAACAAAGTTTGTTGAAGTTGTTCTTGAGACAGATATATCCAATGTCCAAGATCATATTTTAAATGAAGCAGACAAACCCCTGAAAACAAATAATTCTAAATTAGATGATGCTATTGAATACATCAGACGTAAGTTACGTGGCATTAGGGAAAAATATAGACTGATACGTAAGAGAATAATGGATAAAATAAACAGATTGGAGCAAAGCGATGATATCGAAATGAGGGAGCCATTAATTAAGAAAGAGTACCAAGTTTTGTACAAGGCTAATGAAGAAGAAGTTGAAATTGTTAAACAACTCAAACAAGACACTAGGAATATAGCTGAACGGACAGCTTATAAATTTAAAGATACAGCCAATGATCCAAGCAGATCCTTAGGAGACAGACTCGATGCCCTGTTCAAATTGAAGGGGTTTAAACTTGGTACCATTGTCACCGCAGTTATTATAGCGTTGTCTGCCATTGGTGGAACTATAGGCTCTTTAGTAAAACCAAGTGCTCCTTCAAAATCAGTTAAACCTGATACACCGGGAGGATCTGGTAGACCTAGTAAACCTATAGGACCTAGCATTCCTTCTAAGCCAGGAATTCCTAGTAAAATTACTCAGGGTCTGATAAAATTTAAAAATTGGCTGCTTTCCTTAGGTTCTAAAGCTCTAGCAGTACTTCCAGGAATTCTAGGGGCCATTGTGTCTACTATCTTGAAAGCAGCTGCTAGTGTTGTAGGATTTTTAGCAGAACATTTGATCATCGCAGTGGCGGTCACTATTCTTGTCATTGTTCAAGTATTGTCATCCAATATAGGGGGGATTAGAAAATGAAATGGCCAGGGCCATTGTGCTCACCTCATGGAGGAAAGATGGATAAAGAGCATGGTATTGTGTCATGTAGTGTTAGGTTTGATGTAGGTCCAAGCAATTACAATTTCCCCAAAATGGCCAATTTACAGTACATTCGACCTCTGTGACCTTGAAAAGTAGGTCAAATCAAAGAAGACCCGGGTGACACATTGAATGGTTGTTAGAATTAGATGTACCTATGATATAAAATTGGTGCCGATCGGGCAAGTCATTACTAGGAATAATGGTATTTTGAAGAATTTAGGATTTGGCCCCCTCCCTGGAGGCCAAACGGCAAATCAGATTGCACCAAACTTCGGTACCTGAGATCACCTGACCAAGGGGTACATGTGTACTTAATTTGTGATCAATAGTCATTGCAGTAAAGAAACGTGCCATAGTTACGGCCTGACGGCGAATTTACGCCATTTGACCTCTGTGACCTTGACAAGAAGGTCAAATTAAAAACCTGTGTGACATATACTGTATGGTGGTTAGATGTACCCATGATATCAAATTGGTGGCAATCGGGCAAGAAGTTAAGGAATAATCACATTTTTAAGGTTTTTGGATTTTGCCCCCTGGTGGTCAAGTGGTGAATCATATTGGACCAAACTTCGGTCCCTGAGATCACCTTACTAAGGGGTAAATGTGTACCAAATTTGGTATCAATAGTCATTGCAGTTTAGAAACGTGCCATCGTTACATCCCAACGGCCAATTTACACCATTTGACCTCTGTGACCTTGAAAAGGAGGTCAAATCAAAAACCCGGAGGAAATATGATGCACCTTTGCTAGAAGTACCTACCATATTTTTTTCAAAATTTCCCGACTACTATTAAGGGAGATATTGCATATTTTCACTTTTAACGTTTGGCCCCCTGGTGGCCAAACCATGAAACGAATCGGACCGAAACATGGTCTCCAAGGTGTCATTACATAAGGGTACATGTGTCCCAAGTTTCAACTCAATAGCTCTAACAGTTACGAAACGTGCCCTGCTAACGGACGACGGACGACGACGGACGACGACGACGACGACGACGACGACGACGGACGACGGACGCCACGGTATGGGATAAGCTCACCTCTGCTAAGAGGTGAGCTAAAAAGCAAATAAAATTTATTCTAAAATAAATGAACATTAGGTTCCATGACACATTACGATGTCTACTCCCAGGGAGTATTCAACCGTATGAAACCGTACAGGTTGAAAAGGCTATTATTCCTATGACTTACTATAATTTTTCAAGGAAACTGAAGAACCACTTTCTACGGTATGCTACTGTGGTCAATAAGGAATATACAGCACAGGAGTTGATTACTATTCCTGATGGATTTTATACACCAGCGACCTACAATAAAGCAGTAAAGGAAGCGCTGAGTGAAAAAGGGCATGCTGATAAATTTGACCTAACTTATGTACCCAGTGACGGTAAAATAAAAATTAAAGTTAAGCCACCGTTTGGTGTGATTCTCCATAAAGAACTAGGTGAGATATTGGGGATGAGAATATCAGAGAATATCTTCATAAGCTCAGAAATTACTGGTAATAAACCTTGTAAATTTTCACCACATCATGAGTACAGAGTTTCATGTAGTATCGTCGATACGAGGAAAAATATAGTAAATGGAAGGCGCAGTGATCTTATTACTTCATTTGTCCCCAAAGGTAAATATTATGGAGATATGGATGAATATACCTCCCTGCAAAAAGTAAAGATCGCACAGCATGACCATACTAGTATTGAACTTCAGGTCAAAGATCAGAATGGTGAGGCTATTGAATTTTTAACTCCAGTTTCAATTGATTTACGGTTAGAATAAATGGATGATGTCGATGGTGTGGAAGAATTTAGACTTGAAAAAATTAAAGATAAAATTACAGAATTAGAGGTGAACATTGGGGAAAGAAAAAAACTGTCAAAAAAATATAAAAAAGCTAGTCAAATCTTGCATGGTTGTGAAATTGGTATGTATATCACCAGTGTCACAGTGGCATCAATTGGTGCGGCGACAGTGATTGGAAATGTAGTCAGCATACCAATTTCCGCCATTTGTACAGTGTTAGGCTTGGTTGGAAAAATTGTAGTTCCTCAGTTGAGGAAAAAAGAGAAAAAACATTTAGATATTTTGATCAAGAAAAAAGCATGCTTGATAAATGTCAATAATTTACTTTCCAGAGTCAGTGACAATGGAACTATTACTGCGAGCGAATTTGAGCTTATCATTACATCTTAGAAAAATATTATTTTATGTAAATAAAGGGCAGGTATGATCTTAGACAAGTGGGTGAAAGGTGTTGTACGTTAGTGTTAAAATAAATGGACATGTCCTACGGTAAATACATAGATCCTGACTTTAATTCAAATAAATGGAAACTATTATTGAAGAAGAGCACAGCGAGTATGACATGCGAAGTGAAGAAAGTACAAACTTTCTTCATATCTAAAAAATAAATGGGCGAAATTTTACAGTAAAATTTCGCCCATTAAATGATAAATTTAGCTTCTAACTTGAAGCAGGGCTTATCGCATCCAAAGTATCCGAAATGACATGACTTTCATCCGAGATAATCAGTTTGGGCTATTTTAGCAAGTCAGACAAGAGTAGTGTGGATGTAAATTTATAGGCTTAAGGGCTTATAAAATTATTCCACCAAGTCAAAACCGTAGTAATTCCTACCATTTACTGACTCTTTCAGACCTGTGGATCGTATATACTTATGAGCAGGTGTGAGTTGTCGCTTAATGATACTCGTAGGCCACACGGTGACAATGTCACCTTTCGAATCTTCCAACGTGAGTAACATTGACTCACCTACTGTAGTTTTGAAGGAGTTCGAAGCGTTGATTTTGTACCAAATGTTCAATGGGAGATCTTTCCATTTTAGATAATTTGTCGAACGTGTGATACGTTGTTCAAGTTGTTCGTTTGAGAGGAAGAGCATCATTTATATTATACACAATAATATTTTTTGATTAGATATACGTTTGGAAAGGGTATTCCCCTTTTTTAAGTTTCGGTTTTGTAGAAGTTGTGTACTTTTGTGCCTTTTGTAGAAATGTGTTGACCACGGTTCGTTCTCCAGATTTGGAGACCGAGTTTAACTGAGATTTGACTGGTGTAAAAAATTAGACTGGAATTTTAACTGGAGGTCGTTCTCCAAAATTGGAGAACGGGTTGACCAGAATTTCACTGAGTTTGAGAAAGCTAGAGCGTTTTGTAAAATAATTTAATTTGACCACGTTTTGACCAGGTGTTCGTTATCCAGATTTGGAGAACGGGTTTAACTGAGATTTGACTGAGTGAACAAGAGGCCCAAGGGCCTGGCGCTCAGCTGAGTTAATATCATTAATATCTTCCCGGTGTTTAGTTCATTATGCATGAAAATGGCATGCTCCATGGTATTTGATATCCTTTTGCGTTCACTACGGTACCAATGTTTTTGGTTGACATAATTATGCCACTGTTCATTCCTCAATCCTGACCATAATTCGGGTGAAATCATCGTATGAAAATATTTACCGAAACATGAAGTTTATGCCATGAATGAGGATACTCATTGTCATAGCCTCGTTTACAAGTACGAAGTATTTTCCCGCGAATATTCAAAACTGCTTAGCTCCTTGCCTGTTTGCCAGTTAAATAACATGTGACTATACACAAAATAGAAAACTTTGATGGAAATTGTGAATCATTTTTTATCTATCAGGGGAAACAAGCTGATGATGATCAAATTAATCATTCATGAGAAATCGTTTTGTTTCTGAAGCTTGCATGACGAAGTTAATGCTAAACCTTTTCGTGTGCTCTACTGCGCCACCGTAGTTTTCTATTTAGACCAGCGATGACGTCATTTCTGGTGATTCCCTACGTTGTCCAATGAGCGCTTTTTAAAATGTGCCATTTGGTATTGTACAGTATGCAATGTATTTTTTCAGCGCTGCCAGTTGCCGAACAGAATGCCGTAGCTCCCTCAATTTCCAATCAATTTTTATGGGAGTGACATTATTGTATTGCTTAGAATGTCTACTTTTTACTCATGAAAGAATCGTAGACTAAAACTTAATAGGCGAACAGAATCATGCCGATTCACTGCACATACTGTGGGAATTCTCCACTTCAAAATACATCGGCGATGTCATCGCGAACAGAGCATGCACTTCCGATATCGTTTTCACAGAAATGTGGACAAATTTTCAAGAACTAATTTCTGAAAGTAGTCCCTAAAGACCTTATGACTACCACTGAAACGAACTGGTGATAATATCGCCTACCAGACTACTTTTTAAGCAGAAAATTGGGTACTTGATCGAGTGTCATTGAGCTCCAAGCGTAAACAACATGCCGCCATTTTGTCTCCGCTTCGGTATTTCGTACGCCGCTTATAATGCACCTTCTCAATTAAAACCAACATAATAAGGCCTTACATCGTTGATTGAATAGGAACACCACACAAAACACAATAAAGTGGGGGTACAATCGATTACGAAGCTGAAGTGAACAGTGATTTATTCCTGGAGCTACTGCTTTTGTTGTGTAGCTGCCATGTTTTGAGAACTGGCAAATAGGAGACTTCATTGATGGCTGACGTCATCGGGCGGGAATTTGAATCGGCAGAAATATTTAAAAGGCAGGTAGCGCCCTCTCCTGTTAAAATTTTGAACTTTTTCTCAATAAAATAGATTTTCAAGAATTTTATCTTAATATTAGAGCATATTTCGACTAATTCTGCTGCTCCTAGGCCGATATAGGCCAGTTTCCTTCATGCACTCTCGCTCGCAGGAAGTAGGTCGAATGGCGACAAATTTTGTTTTGAAAGTAGAGTTTGACCAGAAGTATCCAGAAATGCAAAATTGAAGTCTCTAGGTCTTACGGTTACAAAATGTGCACCATGGGTTTAACGGATGGACGGATGGATGGATGGATGGATGGACAGACGGACGCCACTGAACAACTTATTTGACAAGCTCGGCTGACTTAGTCAGCTGAGCTAAAAAGTGTTGACTGATGTTTGACCAGGTGTTCGTTCTCCAGATTTAGAGAACGGGTTTAACTGATGTTTGACTGGAATAATTGAACAGCGAGCGAAGCGAGCGGTTGACTGAGATTTGACTGGAATAATTGAACAGCGAGCGAAGCGAGCGGTTGACTGAGATTTGACTGGAGGAAAAATTAATGAAAATTTATCAAAATGAGAGAAGTTGTGTGACGTAATGACTGGAATTTGACTGAGTTTTGTTTGACTAGGATTTAACTGGAAAAGGGTGAGAAAATTCGTGAAACGTGTTGACTGAGATTTGACTGAAAGGGATGTCAGTCAAATGTAGGTTGGGTTAGAACTCTCACTTTTCCCCTACTCACCTTCATTCTAAAGTCGATGGGATCTTTCCCAATGTCATTGTCCGACCACCACAGAAAACGGAGATAATCTTGATCTGTAGGTGTGACCTTGAATTGGTGGAACATTTTCTCAATGTCACACATAAAGGCGACTTTCTCTTGTCGGAAACGGCACAGAACCCCTATCAGTGGATTCATCAAGTCTGGCCCAGTCAACAGGTGATCATTTAGCGAGGTGTTGTTATACTTAGCACTGCAGTCAAAGACTACACGGATCTTACCTGGCTTTTTGGGATGGTACACCCCATGGTGTGGAATGTACCACACCGTCCCTTTAATTATCTCTGCCTAAGGGACTGGTTCTGCGTCGCCTCGTTTGATGATTTCTTCCAGGAAGGCTTTATAGTCGCTAAAATACTGATCATCATTTTGGAATCTTCGCTTTAGGCTGGAGATGCGCCTTTCGGCCATCCTTAATGGCATTGTGATGTACCCGTCTTCATTCTGATAAACACCGTCATCCAGGATTTCCTTGAATCTCAGATCGTCTTGAGACATCGTGGTCTGGCTAGTCTCTCCTGCGCTAAAATCTGTTTCTAGGACCTTCAGGACATCTGTGGGTCTGACTATATCATCTTTTACCGTGGTCTTTAGGGAGTAGTTGACTTCATCCCTTGTTTCACCTTTATCTTGAACTGCTCTCAAATCTTCTGGAATAGTCCTCTTTATGACCTGATGTGTCGCACCTATAGCATCACCGTAGTTGACCTCTGATGAGCAGCCGACGATGCTCCATCCAAGGGCCGTCTGCACTGCAAATGGTTCCCTATCATTCCCAGTCACACACTTGAGTGGCGGCAGGGCTCGTGGGCAGTTATATCCTATCAGGAGCCCAACGTCACAATCTTGTAATGAAGGAATTTTGTTGGAGATTGGCTTGAGGTGATCCCATGGCCATCTACTGATCTTGTCTCCGGTCGGTATGTGTGATTCTTCCATGGGGATGAATTCACGAGAAAATGTGGTCGGCAGGGGGATCTTCTCTCCTCCGCTGAAGGCACGGACCATCAAATTGTTGTACCTGTTACCTGATATGCGCTGAAATCTGGCTGTCATGGTCGACAGCCGTAAATGGGTCAGGACCGACTTTGCCCCCAACCTGTCACCTGTGTGGTTAAGAATAAACGTAGTATCCGACTGCGTATCTAGCAGGGCGTAAACTAATATCTCCCTTTCCGGCGTTTCCTTGCTTGACACCCAGACAGGTACCACCATAGCACTGCCTGTGGGTTCATCTCTTCTGCTTATTTGGCCTGTTGCCTTAGAGTCTGCCTTTGCTGTGCGTTCAGTCATTGCCACATTCTCTGTCCTTTTGTCAACGTCTTTTTTGTTCTTCCAGTCACCATGCTTGACTTCTTGTGGTCTGGCGGACTGACTCGGGGCCTTGGGTGCTGGAGTCTTCGCAGGTTTTGGAGCAGTTTCCTTTCGATCCTCATGTTAACATGTTGGGTGATTGCCATCACAACGCTTACATTTGCTTCTGTTTTTGCACTCCCTTGAAATATGACCTTGACCCAGGCATCCAAAACACATTCTGTTCCCCTGTATAAATGAGGTCTTCTCATCCTTCGCTTTTCGGCTGAAGGATCGGCAGTCATGCATAATATGGTTAGGCTTTTTACAAAAT
This sequence comes from Lineus longissimus, assembly GCF_910592395.1. Taxonomy (NCBI): domain Eukaryota; kingdom Metazoa; phylum Nemertea; class Pilidiophora; order Heteronemertea; family Lineidae; genus Lineus; species Lineus longissimus. The sequence continues at coordinate 15,084,494 of NC_088308.1, read as the reverse complement.
TGACATGGAAGACTGATGTTTTCCCTTGTGCCCATGGCCAGAACATTGGCTCCTGGGTACCTCTTCTTGCTTCCTGCTTTGTCCCCTTCTCTCTCTTTATCATGGACTTGAGTCTTCAGGGAGCCGATTGACACGACTGGATCACAGGCTATCTCAGCCTCCACAGCCATGAAACTTGCAAATTCAGCAAAGGTGGGGTAGCAACCCTTTTCTTTCTTTGAAGTGGCGACACGTCTCCCCCATCTATTGATTATCCAATCGGGCAATCTCTGCAATATTTTTTGGTTTTCCCTGTGATCATTTAGGATCTTTAAATCGCCTGTGGTTTCCATCGCCACGAGACACTGTTGCAGAAAATCTGATAGGTCTCTTAAACATTTACCGTCCTTACCAGTTATCTTCGGCCATTGCATTGTTACGAAAGGCCTCAGCTACAATAAAAGGATTGCCATAATGCTCTTGTCGGACCTTCTTGGCCTTTTCAAATGCGGTTGGGCCCTGCAGCAAGAAGTAACCACTAACAGCTGCCTTAGCTGGTCCACCCAAGTATTTCTTTAGATAATGGATTCTCTCTTGTGTTGGAATTCCCCAGCTGTCAATCAAAGTGTTGAAAGAAGCGAGCCGGTCTGGATAGGTGAGGGGGTCTCCGGTAAAGATGGCTGGCTCAGGGGCCGGAAGCCTACTTAATGTAACTAATTTGAACAAAGCCTCAGTTAGGTGTTCTATGTCGCTTCTGGGGCGGAACTCAGCTACTGTTGGATCCAGTACGGCAGGTGCTACATTTTCAGTGTACCTTGGATATGTGTCCTGGTGAGGGTGGTTGGTTGGTGTGACCTTTCCTGTACCAAGCAAGGTCGGTCCCTGGTGGGGAGTTGTGCTGGTACAGCTTTCTCGGCATGCATCAAATTAGGACCTAGGCGGGGCAAGTAAGGACTTGGCGTTGTCTCCTCCCATTGTGGCATCCTATTCGGGTACATCGGTGTTAGGATTGGCATCTGGGTATCTAAACGTTCTATCTCTGCAAAAATCCTCATCTTGGCTGTTTCTATCTCCAATTCCTTTGCCCTCTGTCTATGTTGTATCTCTCTCTGCTTCCCACGAAGAATCATGTCAAACTCTGCTCTGCACTTGGTCTCTTCAAGCTTTAATTTCTCTAACTCATCTTCTACCAGTGCATCCCGTTTCTGAGCAATGAGTTCGGCTTCCAGGGTTGCCTTTCTGACAGCCGTTTCTCTCTTAACGGACGCCATGGATGAGACTCTAGATCTCGTCGAGAAAATCGACGGTTATGAAATTGTGGAGTCAACCTCCTCTCTATCGTCAAGTCGTTGTGCACGAATGAATATTTGACTTGTTGTTGCGTTTAACTGATCTACAGCCTTCACTAGCTCGGGGTCAGCTTCAGCTGAAAGACTCCGAATTTTACCATACAAATCAATCAATTGGGAATTTCTTTCCCTTATATTCTCTATTGCCCCTCTGACAAGAGCTGTCGTATTGTTTACACGCATGCTTTCTAAAATGTTTGCTCCTTGAGCAGCACTGTCGTAGAATTCTTTCCAGAATTTCATAATACAATTTGTCCTTGTGGTTCCTACCTCATCATCCTTACTTCAACTCTGACCTAGTTCTAGACCTACACGTTCAGCACCTTGCTGGCTGGACGCTTCAGCTTGTGACCTGGCCAATGCCTCTGCGGTATCCATCTTGTACCACGTTTATTTTTAGCTTACACTTACAACCAAACAAACAGCAAATCAAACAAATGCAAATGCTGAAATACTACCCCTGAACTAAGACGGCAAACCAAGCCACCAATATCGCCATAACCAAAGTAAACACTAATTTACTTAGACTCTAAGTTAAGGGCTCATGGTGATTCCACTATCGCTACTGAATGACAAGGCATTAGTCCTACTGACAACAAATGCAAAATGAATCAACGAATGAATGGCAACTGTGGCAATAGCTCTGAACAGAACACGGTCAAAAGTAGAAAAACCCAAGCTGAGTTCATGCTGAGGACAAAACAGTCTCCGGAACGCTCAAACTTACGCATGTAAAAACAGGACATACTCTTACCAGAGCAGGTCCAACTCAGTCATGACAACAGATGCTGAAATGAGACGCATGCAATCAGAATGACTAATGCCAAGAACTGGTAAACCTTAGCTGACCTGAAACCTGTGTCAGTGATCTCTCTAAAGTAAACAATAACATACGACCAGAATACACACAGTCTCAACACAACACTATAGCATCAGTTCGATGGTTCATCACAGTTTCTGTTTATCCCAGAGTCAGCTGACAATATCCAAGTGGTGTCCCGCAAATGTTACAAGAATTATTGTTCCAAGATAGTTAAGTTTTTACTGACAAACACAGTGACGTCTGTGTCCTATCATCTTCTCCCGACTCCTGGTTCTGTAGACAGATCCAACTCCCTCATGCTGCTATCGATAGAAGCCGTAACTTGGGCGTTTTCCACTCTGGTGTGCAGTCTAGTAAAGCCGGAAGTTTGAAATGGATTGTTGAGTTTAGCACACGTGTGGATTTGACGAACGTAAGCATAATCGTATCACGATATATAATATGTGCACTGTACTGGTTTGAAAGTATCCTCCTCCTATATTACGCCATTGAGGTTTACTGTTACCTCCGGTACCGTCAAATAAATAAGCTTTTGGCAAAGTACTAACATCACTTAATGGTTAGAATGATAAGATCTTTATTGTACACATGTAGCGAAGGAAAGTTCCATTGACAGGTGCGGATATAGATGACGAATGCGATAACTTATGTGATGACGTTAAACTGAAAGAAGAAAGTGTAAGACCTAATAAACCTAATCTTAGAAACATGAAGATGACTACGAACTTAGCTTTTACTTATGATTATACAGTGGAACCTCCCTTAGCGGACACCTCTCTATTAGGGACAACCTCTCTGTTAAGGACACTGGTTTTGGTCCCAAATAGGTTGTTTCCATTCAATTTGACCTCTCTAATAAGGACACCTCTCTATTAAGGACAGCACTAGTCAGTCCCAAGGGTGTCCTTAATAGAGAGGTTATGCTGTACTTAGAAATTCTAATACGATCTTATCACAGAAAGAATGACGAGATAAAACTATAGTTACCTCATTGCTAGGCTAACGGTATCCTAGAGGAAATGATTCATAGTTGTATACTTTGTAAGAACGAATTCGAAGAGGAGGAATGAATTACATCTTGACTATCTTGACTTCACAAAGTCTTTGGTAAAAAGAGGCGGATTCAAGTAGTCCAAAAGACACAAACTAATTATATATTCCTACTCAATACTACATGTGCAAATAATAAAGGCCTATAACTTTGGCACCCAGACGTATATATGAGTCATATCCAATTCCATGCGTTGCATCAAAGCATCTGAAAGAGACTGAATATGACCAAACTTGGTAATGTCCATGCCAAAGGAAGCAAATAAGCATAAGGTTCCGGGACTATATATCCCCAGAATATACATGAAACTCAGCTGTAAATTGGTTAAATAAAATAGGCCGAGTCAGCATCAGGCCATCCCAGGGCAAGATGCTCCAAATATAATAAATAAGGTGACTTAAGGTCACAGTTCTATTCTGAGCTATAGCCGCAGTTACAGAATGAAAACATTGTCAAAACATACAATAAAACCTCTGACTGAGAACAGCTGATTTTCTACCGCTAAGTTAATTGAAAAGTACCGGGATGCACATTGGAACTAAAATGAAATGTCCTGCTGACGGACGGACCGACGCACATACGGGCAACGGACAAGACGTGACGACATAAGCTCACTCATGTGAGCTTAAAATATGTTATAGATTCTTTATTACAGCGAGATGTCAAATTGTTATAGAAGGGCGATTAACTAATATATATATATATCACTAAAAAATTATAAGAATCACGGAAAAATAAGACAGCTACCGGTTTCAAACTCGGGTCGCTGGCTTGACAGGCCAGTGTCTTTACCATTAGACCACCAGGATTCCTAGAAATGTTGGGGCGATCTTGCATCTATATCTCAGGTGCCGGGCTTATAGATGGCCAGCTATTCATGCGAAAAAACATACAATCTCAGGATGTTCATAAAAAAAACAAATGAAAAACAAATTTTTCGCTGAAAATATGGATTGGAGACACAGATGAGACATGCACATACAAAAAATTTGGAGATTCCATCCAACGGTTGAGGGGGTGGTAGACATAAAGATACTTTTACCAGTTCTACTCTAGGTTTAATATATAGATATTACAAATACATACATGTATGTTCGTTTTGGATTATCAATATTAGATATTAGGTTGAATGTAACCAGCATTCATGTACTTGGAACAATGAACAACACTGGCTTTGTAAGGTATCTTTGCTTTATTTTCTCTCAATCGAATGCGCTAATATTCAGAAGAAAATTGCACCTTGAATATAAGCGCAGTGTGCTGTAATACACATAAATACGGTAAATATTGTATTGTACGCGCCGGTCACCGATCCAAAGGTTGACCGCGCTCAACGTTGCGTAACTTCCACTCTGGGGCCAACGCGCCAACCACTGGGCCATAAAGGAATTCCCTCATGGCCGGCGGGTTAAACCGTGCCATATACCTGGGGGTACTATACAAATTTCATCCTGGTTTTTTGTTCAGTAGCAGAGTTCCAGTGGCAGAGTACATTTCTGGTTAGATAATTTACATAGGTCACATGCCCTTTCGTAGAATAGCCACCGAAAGTTAAGCGAGCAAGTGACAGCTGGCCATGCCTCTTGTCATCCACATTAGCATATCGCTATGGCAAACATGATGATCGTCGTGGTGGCCTGAGATGTACGCAATTTATTTTTCGGCAAATAGTCGATGAATTTCTTTGAAAATTGAGAGAATGAATGAAAGCGACGTGACATGGTCCACGTGCTCGCCAATGTGCCGATCCGCTTTCCTTCTGCTGAAGATTCATAAAACAAGTAGCTGTCTGACTTTGCGTGGAAATTGCAGTGGGTGCTCCTCAATAAGCAGAAATCATCTCAGCAATAGTTTACCTTCCCACCACTGGAGCTTGGGAGTATGGTATATCGTGGTGATCATCGGCGGGGTGCAACTCAGATAATGGATGAGCAAATCCTCCTGCATCATCAGTTGTTCGACAATAGCTGACGTTCAGACTACAATTGATTTCACAGTGAAAACTTTAGAAATACGCCAAAAATCTGATTTTGGAGGTGGATCCACTTCTGCCCATAATTGAATCACCTCTGATCATCACATATATCAACTATCCCTGAAAGTATCAGTGTGATTTGTGCTTCAGTTCTTGAGTTATCCTATTGAAACCACAGATTGGATACGGAGAGAGAGATACAGAGAAAACCAAGGAAGACCGCCATTTTGGTATTGGCGGTAAAGATTGACCCTTTTAACTCTGGTGTATCAATTACCTCAACGTATTTTTATTCTAATTGTTGGGCAGTGTCTAGCCATTATTGCCCAGTCCCAAGGCAGACTCAGTAATGTAATGCATGAAACTGCATGAGATAGACTTGACTCGAATAATTTTCACCACTTAAAGAGTCTAGAGCGTCCGCAAGGTCAATATGGAAGGTGACTGCAACAGTAACAGAGGCAGCGAGCAGTGAACGGACGCCCAGTAATTCCAGAGCTCCCCAGGAAAATAACTGGACTATATGGGGAGCAATCTCAGAGATTATAGTTTAACTTAATGTACATGTATGGTTCTTCCTGTACTTAAATTATAAGTGTCAACTAGCAACTAGTTTTCGACACAGTTCAGAACACTTACTCGATGGGGAACCAGTCTTGGCATAATGTTTTCACCTCATCTATATCATTAGGGTTGAGAAACCTTAGCTGCACCTCAGGCTGTAGGCTAAAAGACACTGTCTGACTCATGGGGCTGGTTGCTTGGTACTCTGCATCATCATCCTGAAAAATTAAAAAGTAATTAACAAATGCATTGAAGTTATATCATTTTTCGTAGCTATTTTTACGCACTGTAATAAAATTCACACAAACTACTGTAACATGAATATTGGTATATGAAGCACATCAGGGAAATTTTTTACTTAAAGCAGTATTTTGTGTTTAACCCACTCTTATTTCAATCACACCATAACAAACTCAACTAGAGCAATGTCGATGGCAAAACCATTGCAAACCTCCCAGCTTTTTATAGGTAGGAACATTGAGAAGGACAATTTGATGATGGGTGTGTAATTGTGAGTGTGATGGTGAAGGCGTTTAATGTAAAGATTAATGTTCAGAGACTTCAGCTTTTAAAGTTAATAAAATGATGGTAGTAAAGGAAGCAATGCGGTAATGTGCAATGATAACAGGAGGCCCTAAGGGCCTGACGCTCAGCTGAAATAAATTGGCCAATGAACACCAGTCAGAACAATATATAGTCAACTTTGACCTCTTAGTCTTAGTGGTGGGTGACTATAATCCCCAAACGTGAAAACCGAACTAATTTCTAGATTGGACCAATGGTCCCGAGTTATGCCCCCTTGAAATTTAGACCATTTTTGGTCAACTAGGAAACTTAGTACAGTTGATCCTGTGGCCGTTGAACATGATATTGCTTCTGCTCTAGAGACCTTACCGAATGATCTCCCACTGTCGACAGTTTGCGAGCAGTATAATAGCTCTCTTCAAACAGTGTTGGACAGACATGCCCCAGAGAAGAAAAGGGCAGTCACAATCAGACCGTCACACCCATGGTGTACTACTATACTAGTGATCTGTATCATGCCAAATTAGCAAAGCAATCTGCTGAGCATCGCTGGCGTCGGAGCAAACTTGTGGTACATATGGACATGTTCCGTGAAGTCAAGACTCGCCACAATGAGCTTCTCCGTCAGACGAAGGCAAATTACTTTAACAACAAGATACTCGAGGCCGGATCCGATGGCAAGGCGCTGCAACGAGTATTCAACGACATCTTACTCAAGGACAAAGAAGCAAAGTTTCCAAAACATGATAATGCCGAAGATCTCGCAGATAGGTTTGCCCAATTCTTCGATGATAAGGTGAAAAAGATTCGTGATGGTCTCTCTGACAAACGTGTTAGAGAGGAGCACTCAATACAAACGGCTACTGCATTGCAGGGTTCTTAGGATATGCTCCAGCCTGTCAACGATGTGGAACTGATGAAGGTCATCAGCCGCTCACCAACGAAGTCCAGCAAACTTGACCCCATACCCACTTGGTTTCTCAAATTGTCCATTCCGGCCATATTACCGATTATCAAGTTGATTGTGAACAGATCAATGCGGAAGGAACAATGCCAGACATAATGAAGCAAGCACTGGTGACACCCTTGATCAAGAAGACGAGTCTCGATCCCGAGGTCTTAAAGAATTACAGACCCGTGAGCAACCTCTCTTTCATCTCCAAGGTCTTGGAAAGGGTTGTTGCTGCGCGCATCAATGCTTATATGATCTCTCATAACCTCCATGACGTCTTTCAATCTGCCTACAAGGTGGGTCACAGCACCGAGACCGCTCTACTTCGCATACAGAACGACGTTCGTTGTATGGTCGACGATCATGGTGCCGCCATACTAGTCTTGTTGGATCTCAGCGTGGCCTTTGACACGGTCGACCATGAAATCTTACTTGCCAGGATGGGTGATCTTCTTGGAATTCAAGGAACAGCAGTGGAATGGTTTCGATCGTATCTATCTGGACGGGTCCAACATGTGGTAATTAATGGCAGCAAATCAGCAGCAAAGGTGCTTCGTTATGGTGTTCCGCAGGGGTCTGTTGTCGGGCCGTTACTGTTCCTAATTTACATTCTCCCGCTTGGAGAGCTCCTAAAAAAGAGCCCTGCTCAACGACATGGCTTTGCAGACGATAGACAAGTCTATATGGCTCTCCATGTGCTTATAAAGGCTAATATCCAAAGTCAGTGTTCTGTGCTAGAGGAAAGGTTGACTGCAATCCAAGAGTGGTTCCACGACAATTTCCTTAAGGGAAACCCTGACAAGACAGAAGCGTCATGGTTTGGTACGCGTCAGTCTCTTCAGAAATTGGACTTACAGTCCATTAATGTCGCTGGAAACATCATTAAATGCCATATATCAAGGTTTGAAAACATGCTTGATACTCATGAAATATGTTGAGGGTTAAAAAAACAAGATCCCAGACATTAAAATAATTCTAATAACTAGTATTGGGCAATTCGCCTAACAGCAAATTGCAGACCATATCCCTGGTGAAAGTATTTTGTCATGTTGAGAAATTAGGTTTGCACCAGGATATAACCAGATAAATCAGAGGCAAATAACCCTGAATAACCAGCTGAATTAGGTTGTGACAGTAGGGGCATCATAAATACTAGAATTAGCGATGGTTCTGGGACTGCAACAACTCAGCATATGGATGGTCAGAATCCAGCAGACAACAAGCAAATGTAATCTGAATCTCAACATCTTTCGTATCTTTTGATGAGTTTTCTGGTCGAGTGAGGGAAACCAGTTGGCCATCTGATATGGCTGGTGGGGATGAAAGCTCTCAATGTTGGGACGACCAATAATACATTGCGTCTCCACAGTATTTATATTATAATACCTCCCTCCATGCACACATGGTTCTGCTGCCAATTTTTTCTTCAAATGATCTAGGTGTCAATCATGCACTTGTGGGTACTGGCACCACGTAGGTAACTTCTGATCTGATCTTAAGTGGCAGGTTTTTGGTGCTATGTCCTGGTGCTCATTTTTAAGATGACAAAACACTATCACCAGGGATATGGTCTGCAATTGCTGTTAGGAAAGTCACAACCTGGGGACAAAAAATAAATGTGATTTAGACTTCGCATTCCTTTGAAGTGTAGGTTGCAACATCCCAGGCCATTAATGCATGCATGGTCACAACATAGGGGCAACCGGGAATCATGGCAAGGATTTTTACAACCATTCTTTTGAGGTGTAGATTGTGATGTGAGGGAAGTGTCTTGATCTCTACATAAAATTCCTTCGACATGGTGCAACAAACCAGTCCAGTAGATATATACATGGTCATAGCATACGGCATCGAGACAACCAGTATGCAAGGTTACGGCCAGGCCCAAGGGGTATGACCGATCAGCACTAAGAGTAAAAACATAAAATGCAATAATATCTTTTTAAACTAACTGCCACAGTAGGTTTATTTATTCAGTCTTTTTGAAGTAAAAGAATTACAGTGAAAAGAACGAAATACGGCTGGAATATTATACTGGTTTGTTTTCGGACGGCAAATTCAGCACTGCACCGATGTCAAGGTTAAGACGGTTATACGACTTTGCCTCATCAGCTCCTCGTGGTCAAGGCTCCTATATCCGTGACTGATGTGGTCGCAGAACAGAACAGATGCTGATCATCCCCGTCACTGCGTCAGGCTGTAAAACAGAGCGAGGAAATATTTTATCATTCATATATGGCCTTTAAAAGGTCATATATCAAGGTTTTTTGCCATTTTCTGCTGTAAGACGATTTCAAAAGTGTACCTAACACTTTATACAATACAGAAAACCAAATGCAATTAGCTCCATCCATTTTGAAGATATAGCCAATTATGTGTTTGACAACTTGATTACCTGATCAGGCTAGCAACTGGCTTGTTAGAGCCAGGCGGCTGGTTCAGCAAAAGTTGTGATGTAGATCAGGTCATCTGTACATGTCATGCAATCATAAAAGCAGGAGGGCCTTAATTAATTATGCACACCTGGAAGTAATGTGTTTCATTCACTATGGTGTATTGTGTGGCTCCGAATTGTGTCAAGGCCAGCACAAAGAACAATCGAATGACGGATGGGACCCATTTTCATGAATTTCCAAAGCCAGTTGAACGAGAGAGGAGGAAGCTGTGGATTCGGAAGTGCAAACGTTTGGAGTGTTGGAAGCCTGGGCCTTCGGCCAAACTTTGCAGTGATCACTTTATCGATACGGATTATCACATGAAGCCGGATATCTGCATTCAACTGAATATTAAATGCCACTTGTTAAAAACAGCTGTTCCAACCATGTCAATTGCATTTAATGCCCGAGGCTGCTGAGGTCGGTTGTTATACATAATGTGTAGGCCCTATTGGGGCCTGTGATACCGCATAGTGTCTTCTTGTGTTCCAGCCATAGCAAGGTGACAGCGACACAGGTCAGTGTCAGTGACAGCCACTGTCAATGACAGATTATTGTCATCTGACATCTAGGCCTATCTAACGTTGCACGGCATTATATCGTCACGTCAAGATGATTGTGCATAATACCGTCACTTTTCAATAGTAGTTCAGCGTCATGACATAACTGGCGATACAACACTGACGAGGCGAAACAATATTGTGCAACATTAGTCTGTTCAAAAATCATACATGTTATGCATCTGCAACCGTCTATCAATGTCTTCTTTGCTATATCGGCAGGTCTGCCATGCAAATTGATTAACCACAAATTCTAATCACTTTCGTCCGAATGATCACTCTCATTATGATCTAGTGATATTAATGGCTCGAACATGTACGGCTCAACGTTTAGATATCCTTCTGTATCGACCAAAACATCCTCAAATTCACTGCTCTCACTCTCTGAACTGTATGCGGAAGCCATCTTGCTTTGTTCTGACTGACCTGATCTACGTCATCAAAAAATCCCTAGCGGCCACATGTGGAACTAATCTAAAGTTGTGTGTGGTGGGAAATTCAAATAGTTTAAAATTGAAAATTGAAATAACTAAATAATGACTTTATTATTAGAATTTTTTTTAATGTCTGGGATCTTGTTTTTTTAACCCTCAACATATTTCATGAGTATCAAGCATGTTTTCAAACCTTGATATATGGCCTTTAAGTAGCTTTATGAATACGGGCCGACCCATATTCGTAAAAGTTCTTAACTTAAGTGCCATGAAACCCTAAGTGGTCAACTTCCCAAAGTTCCCCACCTAAAATGGGATTCATAAAACTACCGTACTCAGCGCCCCACTTAGCCAGGTTGAGTGCTCAAGTTTGAGTGTAACACTTCGTTCTTCAAAAGACACATCAGGTACTCGTGTCATATTTCTTGTTGATTTCTGCCTATAAATTATATTATAGAGATTCGGCTACGTCGTTTCCGAAATCGAGATCGGGATAGAAAAGTACCGCGTCACGCATTTATGCTGTGACGTCATCAACCTATGCGTAAACTTCACCTATGTCGTTCTCGCTGTCCGAGATAAATCGTCTGTATCCCGTAAGTGTGCAACGAGTTAGCTTTTCAGTCTAATTCTCGACTATATTCCATATCCGAACTTGTGAGTTAGAAGGCGGTGCATGTTATCAAATATATATAGAACCAGAAATGGTTGAAAGTCATGAGTTATTTTGTATCGATCACTCATGAGTCATGAGTTATTTTGTATTTTGATGAGAAAAGTAGAGTGCAATTTTGCATTTTGTCTGTCTACAGCGTAATGTAGGCTACACATACATGCATGCATTGTAATGTAGCCCTAGGCCTGCTGCACTCCGGTCATTATAACAACATGCAATTTGATGCTGGTGGTAGTTAGGCCTGAGCTGAGTGTAAATAGGCTGCCATGAAATTTTGCCTACATATACATGCTATTCAATGAGTAGGTCTACTAGTATAGATTCCTTCACACCGTACCAGGCAGAGGAAACCACTGGGAGCCACAACAAACCAGCAGCAAACAAAGGCCTGCATGGTCGCATACCATGTGTTCTTTTGTTCGTTGTGTCTATATTTAGGTTTGTTGTGGCTAGCAGTGACTTCCTCCGCCTGGTGTGAAGTCATCTATTTAGTATGTCTAGACTAGAGTCTGGAAGTTGCCTTTGAGACACGATAGGCCTAGCATAGCAAGGGCATGGAGGTGTGCTACCCTAATGCAGATATGACAATAGACCCCATGCGTTTCGAAGGCCTATGTCCTGGCCAGGGTGGATTCTAATGGAACAATGCATTGTGAATCCCCATATCTTTACTCTTATACTGCACCATTCATAGGCCTACATGTATGTACCATAATAGCCCAGTGCTAGGCATGGAAGTAAACTTATTTCACTCTATCCCAGGATTAGTCACACAGTATATATCTACGGAATTAGTAATCATCATAGAGAAAGCTGACAACAACATGAAAAAATTCTTGCGATATACGCCATCAATAGATATTATCTTCCTACGAGAGGTAGTTGCCATGAACCCCTTCGAGAATGCGGCAAAGTGGACTGCGCTCATGGATAATGTAAATCGAGCTGTTGCCAGGATACGTCCAGAATGCCATGCCCTATCCGAACGGTCCTTGAAGGAGAGGTTGACTGGTCTTTTGGCCAACTATAAAAGAGATGACATGGCGTCCTTGAATGAAATGGCCAGGGCCATTGTGCTCACCTCATGTGGAGGAAAGATGGATAAAGAGCATGGTATTGTGTCATGTAGTGTTATGTTTGATGTAGGTCCAAGCAATTACAATTTCCCCAAAATGGCCAATTTACAGTACATTCGACCTATGTGACCTTGAAAAGTAGGTCAACTCAAAGAAGACCCGGGTGACACATTGAATGGTTGTTAGAATTAGATGTACCTATGATATAAAATTGGTGCCAATCGGGCAAGTAATTACTAGGAATAATGGCATTTTGAAGAATTTAGGATTTGGCCCCCTCCCTGGAGGCCAAACGGCAAATCAGATCGCACCAAACTTCGGTACCTGTGATCACCTGACCAAGGGGTACATGTGTACCAAATTTGGGATCAATAGTCATTGCAGTTTAGAAACGTGCCATCGTTACATCCTAACGGCCAATTTACACCATTTGACCTCTGTGACCTTGAAAAGTACGTCAAATCAAAAACACGTATGATATGTGATGTATCCTTGATAGGAGTACCTACCATAAAATTTTTATTGAAAACGGATCATTAACAAGAGACATATCACACTTTTTATGTTTTAAGTTTTAGCCCCCTGGTGGCCAAGTCATGAACCAGACCGGACCGGAATTCAGTGTCAGAGTACCTCAAAAAGGTTGAAGAAAGCAAAAAAAAGGGAACATGAGGAGAAGACAGGAGAGCAATGGAGGGAATGAGGAAGAATAGTAAGTCAATATTAGTCTGAAAGTCTAATGCTTCGCCATGAGTATTGCATGTATAGATGAAACAACAGTCTACAATGTATGGTAGTGGTAGCCTCATGTGCTTAGTGTGTCCCTGTACTGAGCTGTCTTGTTTTAATTAAAATACTGACATTGATTTGTTTATCATTAATCTTTTCAGAAGAACCAACACCTACTAAAAAAGCTAAGTTTGACGTTAGCTCGTACTTGGAAGCAAAAGTGAAGAACGAGGAAACGCGCCTTGCCCTTGAGGAGCGCAGGTTGGAGGCGGACAGGAAGGAGCGCCAGGCCCTAATGGAACTACTTACAAAATTTGCAAACAAATAATTGATTGTCCTACTGCTGTATTTATACATGTATTAGAAGACCTAGCTCTGATCTTGATGTATTCATACTGGTGAAACCCACACAGCTTCCATGTTAGAAGACCTAGCTCTGATCTTGATGTATTCATACTGGTCAACACCATTCAGTTTCCATGTTGATGCATTCAATACCATGTATTGTCACATTGTTTTCTGTGTAATTTGGCCTTGTACCTTTTGTGCCTTGGCCAGGAATTGTTTTGGTCATAATCTGCTATTGCATATTATTAGGACCAGTAATCTGACAATATATAGTTGTTGTGAAAGTTGTTAAAAGTTTATTTTCAAATTAAACATAAATGTTAACATGAGATGTTTTAGAGTTACTTTCATATTGTTCGACATAAACAAATTTGATGCTGTACTTTCATGTTCAACCTTGGAAATTCAAGCAAAACTGAAACACCAGGTGACGGTACTATTCAAACTCAACTAGGACATGTGCAACAGAGAACAGTCCAATAGAAGAGACTGAATGAAGTCGAAGAGGAAAACATGAAACAGCGTTGAGACTTAACTTGACTTTGGATAAACTATAGAACCTCTATAAGCACACCTAAGGAAGACATGAGAAGTACTATCCTTAATAATTGACAAGTCTAACGATTGAATAGGTAACGATTGAACAGTTGTCCATAGAAAGGACATCCGTAGTGAGCGTGCACTGGCCACTAAAGGTGAGGTTCTGCTGTACTAGTAACTTCTATCATCTTATCATGTCACTCGCACCTATTTCAGTGTGGATCCAACTAGCACTGGAAGACTAAATGTACATGTTGACTTTGATATCTTACACCGTAGGGTGCTGCCATCTGGTTATAGGATGATGACCTAAAGGTTTCGTCTTCACTAACCTTCTTTTGTCACTAAGACATTGATTGTCCTCAATAAAGCCCTATTGCAAGGCCAAGTAGTCTTCCAGTGCTGGTGGGTCAACACTGAAATACGTGCTTGTGACCGAGCCATTCAGACAGGTGTGGCAATTTGAAAACAAAGCCCCTACAATGTACAATTTGCCAACAGGCTGGAGGTACAATTTCAAGTTTTTTTGAAGTCCAAGAAAGCGAAGTTCGACACAATTTTTCCAAATTGCCATTCCACACATTCACATACGGCACTTATGCTTTTGTTGAAAGCCCTTTGCTCGTCAGTCACAACGGCACCCCTGAATGGTGCTAGAAGCTGATCCCAGATGGGATAAGCCGGATCCCCATAGAGACACATAGGTGTGTTATCAATCAACCTGTAGTTGACCCTAACCAACTCCGGCAATAGGTTGCTCATTCTCAGCATGCCTGAATCATGTCTACGTCCCTCAACAGGGCCGTAAAGATTAACAATGAGACCATTGGGAGCCACAACGGATTGGAACTTAAGACAGTGTACCCTTTTATGTCCACTAAAGCATAGCCTTTGGTTGACTGTTGGTCGGCAAATCAGCCTGGGTGTACCATCGATGAACCCCCCAACAATTCCTAAGAGCAGCTCTCTTCTCGTGGACAGCATCGGCGGAGTGATGAATGGTGGCTATGGTCATCCATGGATGGGCATCCAGGTCTGTGAACTTCGTTCTAAAGCGCGAATAGACATCGTCAAGGACTGTTGTGATTATTGCGGACAAAACACTTTTGGGCTTCCAAACTATATTTCTAACTCGCAAAGTCTATTTGGATAAACCAAACGTCGCAGCAGCATACACATCCCGTCATGACCAGTAACGATAGATCTATCAGCTGCTTTGTACACAGGTGGGATACCTAGAGCAACGACCATTTGTGTGATTTGCTCTTTCGTAAACCGAAACATTACCTTGGCTTGCTCATCTGTTATCTGATTTATGTTGAAATGATTGTAAGTTGGGTCAAAGGTTGACGATGATGGTTTCATATCTTCTAAACTATAAACAAGAAGGTCATCGTCGTCTGACAACAAGGCCAAATCTCTCAAGTTCAAATCTGCTGCCATTTTTAAATCTGGACATGTATGACATCTAACGGCAAAAAACGTAACTCGCCGACAAAGCTGAACCGAAAAAACGACGTTACGACAACGAGATCGAGAACGGCTCAGGCGTGACGCAATCTATCCCGATCTCGATCTCGGAAACGACACAGCCGAATCTCTCTATTATCATTCACTGATTACAAATTACAAATCATTTTTCTGTACACAATTGTATCATCATTACCTGGGAATGTTAGGATTCAAAAATAGCGTCATAAGCTAAGGCCGCAATGGATACGCCTAAGGATGACTTATCCCCTTCCCAACGTCTCATAATATCTCCACTCATGAAACGAAGATCCTAGAATCCAAATAATGTATGCATTCGATCGACCACACCGATAACACCGTGAAATCGAATAATCTGATAATAAAAACAGATAATTGAGGAGTGTCATCTTGTTTCAGAAATTTGGTTCAGTGAGATTTTTTACCACTGCAATTACTCAACTCGCGGTTGGTTGAGAAATGTTGAGAGTATCACAAGTATAAACTGTTGGAATGATCCGCAAGCGTAAAAATTGTAAACCCGAGTGTCGCAAGCAGTTTTAACTCAGGAGGCAGCGCGTAATTCCTCCTAGTTTCCGATTCGAGGTCATCCCTCACAAGAATAATGTTTGCCGATCAAACCGATATCGCCGATATAATTATAAATCATTTTAGAAGTCCAGGGGATGGAGGCAATCACGAAAAACCATTTCCCTGCGAATTGCACGCCTGTGTGCAATTTCATGTCGCCAAGCCAACATCAACAAACTCATCTCCAATGTGCGCTCTGCTAAAAATGAACCAGTCCACTTATAGTTAAGACTGCCCCGGAGGTGTCTCAAATCTAAGATTCGATTTGAGTGGGCCACCTTACTTAAGCATATTTATGAATATGACTTATTTTAAGTAAGTACCACACCTAAACGGGCCCGTATTCATAAAGCTATTAAGTCAAAGTGGGGCGCCCAAAATGCATCTTAAGTTTAGGTGGGGTACTTACTTAAAACAAGTCATATTCATAAACATACTTAAGTCAAGAGGACCACTCAAATCGAGTCTTAGATTTGAGACACCTCTGGGTCAGTCTTAACTCTAAGTGGACTTGTTCTTCTTGTTCATATTGTGCACGGTGCTCGACGGAGATGGCTGCGGTGATGTTGGCTTGGCAACATAAATTTGAATGTGCAATTTCGCAGGGAAAGGGTTTTTCGAGATCGACTCCATCCACTGGACGCTTACAATGACTTAGAATTGTACCAGCGATATCGGTTTGACCGGCAAACAATTCTTCAATTGATTGATTTTGTGAGGGATGACCTAGAATCAAAAACTAGGAGGAATTACGCGCTCCCTCCTGAGTTGAAGTTGCTTGCGACTCTTCGGTTTTACGCTTGGGGATCATTCCAACAGGTTACTGGTGACACCGTCCACATTTCCCAACCAACCATGAGTCGAGTGATCGCGGAGGTTACAACCACACTAAACCATTCTCTAAAACACATTATCAAATTTCCGAGACAAGAGGACACACCTCAATTATCGATGTGGTGGATGGAACCCATATTTGGATTCTAGGACCTTTGTTTCATGAGTGGAGATATGTAAACAGGAAAAACTGGTATTCCATCAATGTGCAGGTTGTTTTGGATGCACATTTTAGGTTCATCAATGTTGTGGCTAGATGGCCTGGGAGCACCCACGACTCCGTTGTGCTCCGAGAAAGCGCAGTAACCGATATCATGAGATGTTGGGGAGGAGATGAGGTCATCCTTGGTGACAGTGGATATCCATTGCGGCCTTGGCTGATGACGCCATTTTTGATCCCTAACACCCCCGGGCAACGACGATATAATCAGTCTCACAAGAAAACACGGTGTTTGGTTGAAAGGGGCATCGGTCAATGGAAAAGGTGATTCCACTGTCTGCATGGAAAACTGCGTTATGCACCGGAGAAAGCCTGTACAATAATTGCTGCATGTGCAATGTTGCACAACATTGCTATTGACAGAGCTCTTCCAGATTTCGATCCAGCAGACATGGAGGATATCAAACATCAACCACAACCCGATGAGGATGGGAACGATGAAGAGAATATTGTACCATTTGCAGGTGTAAATGCAACTGCTACAAGAGATCACATTGTCCAGCAACATTTCTAAGGCAAGTAGTAAGTGTAACAAATACCTATCTATTATATCCTCATACTACACAATTTATTTGCTTTCAACGGTTTTGGACGAATATTCACAACTGTGTAAATATGTTTTCATCCTTTGCCTGAAATGAATTTACAGAAACTGCTTTTTTCATCTCCTTCTCCATCTTACTTGTTTTCATTTTCAACAAATCAATTTCTAGAACCAATTTTTCCCTTTCAAGTTTAAGCTTATCTATCTCGAGCGCACATCTTTGCTTCTCAGAAGCAAGCAGTTCTTTCTGCAGTACCACCATCTCGTCCTTATTTCCTGAATTCTTTTGGGTTTTATCCTTTTCAGTGTCCTTGGGAAGTGGTGGGCACGGATTAGGCAACAACGACCTCACGTCAGAACGCTGCGTTAACCTTTCGATTTTAGTTGAGGCACTGGCGAGGGCTGCCGAAGCACAACCAAGGGATGATGAAGCTTATCGCTTTTGTGTCCGCATCTTGGATTCTTGAAGACAAGACTCAATTTCATTCTCTTCCTCAATCTCGCAGAAAGAACTGAAAGAAAATGTATTGACTTTACTAATGCTAGCGGCTAATTTCAAGCAGATCGGCTAAATTTTAAAGTTTGATTGAATTCTACTAGTTGGTTTGTAAAATTGTTGGGCACACTACCTGTCGTTTGTTGCAACGCTGTCGGTAATCTTCGGGATAGTAACTGATGTAGTGACGGTGATTTTTGGTTTTGGTGCACCGCTATCAAAGCCGCCATCTATACCATGCACAGATGGATCATCCTCCCCAATAACCGCTGCAACTTTCTGTGAAATTATCGACGGTTTCTTAGGAGGTGATCCACCACCTGAAATGAATTTGAAATTGGTCATGGATTGTTATTCCTGTGGCACCATTTTAATTTTTCGCATGAAATGTGTTCAATTCATTAAGGGGTATTTTTTTTTTAATTTTCACGACATAACCGAGCGGTGTACGGGGTAATTTGCCGAAGGTTTTTATGTATGTATGTACATAAAGGATTAAAAAAAACCGAGAGTCTACAGAGTTAGCATAGAAAAGGTATTTGATGAAATAAATTTAGTTATTTACTAACCTGTCTTTCCCAGCGCTTTTTTGTATTCCCTATATTCATCCTTCATATTTGATGTCAGACTTTGCCACTTTTTCCGAAGGCCGGCCATTTCTCGCACAACATGCGGATTTCGACTATTTACGTCATCTGTTATTTCAAGCCACGATGAAACATTTGATGAAAACTTCCCCACTAGTAACATTTTCCGAGCTTCGGCGGATTTTTTCCGCATCTGAAAAGTTAGCTTTCCTCCCCATAATTAACGAGCATATAGGCCTACATGCGCTTGGTCTACATGTGTGTCTGCCTTTTTATTCTGTATCTCCTGTGATGTACAGAAAACGCTTTGTTATTTGCACATGTGAATGCCCACGATCACTGAACGATGAGTTTACAACAGGCGCAAATCAACAAGAAATATGACATGGGTACCTG
The DNA here is from genome assembly GCF_910592395.1 of Lineus longissimus. Classification (NCBI taxonomy): domain Eukaryota; kingdom Metazoa; phylum Nemertea; class Pilidiophora; order Heteronemertea; family Lineidae; genus Lineus; species Lineus longissimus. The sequence goes on along the minus strand of NC_088308.1, from coordinate 15,065,340 downwards.
GGAAGTTGACGACTTAGGATTTTTTGGCACTTAAGTTAAGAACTTTTATGAATATGGGCCCTGGTGTACAAAGTTTCAAGTTCATAGGACTAACGGTTAAGAAACGTGCCACAGGATACAACGACGACGACGGACGACGGATACAGGGCTATTGTATAGACTCCCCTAACGGTGAGCCAAAAAGGGCAAAACCAGGGCTGCTTACCCTTACTTTTTTTTGAGTGGGTCAACTTTAAAAAAATGTGTATTTCCCCAAATTTTTGTGTACAATTTTCTGCAATTCCAAATAATATGTGTATGATTGTCATTAAAATGTGTACCAATTTTCAAAAGTAAATTTCTCTTCTTTTTGACATTTTATTCAATTTCTGTGCTTACCGTATTCACAATAAGGAAATTACTGGCAAACTACAGTAATTAACAAAAAATTAACAATATGAACAATTCACAAATTTTAAGTGCAGTACAATGACCTTTAACTTCTGGAACAAACTGTATTTTTATAGTATTTAACATGATTACACTAAACAGATTGTTGGTGGATTCAAAAGGTGCCCGAGTCAGGTTCAGCTTTCGGTTTCGTCGGGCGCCAGAGCTACTACCTTCAGCATGTTCAGCCATTTTCAATGAATGAAGAAGTCTCGCTCAATCACAGTGTAAAATGTATTGTACTAGTGTATTGATAGGATCTATACCGAGAGCGAGACTATCGTCTGCAACAGTTATAGTTCGTCTGTCTATCCAGAGGTGTCACTACTATATGTGCCATCTAAAGTGCGCAAGATAATGTGGATGTCGGGTCCGTTTTCACATATTAAGCGCCCTGGGCGTGGAGCTGTATAGTTTTTCTTCTATCGGGGAATGAATAACGTACAAAACACAGAAAACATTCAAGTTAAGACCTTTTTTATTCGTATTTTACAATTAATTTCATCGTATTTTTGAAAGGAAAAATGGTGTACAATGAGCAGCAAAAATCGTACAACGTACAAAATGGTTTTTTTGGCGTACAAAATACGGGATTTCCATACAGGTACGCAGCCCTGCAAAACTGAGCATGTATGAGGGGGGGGGGGGTCTTAGGGTAGTCTATAGTAATTTATCAGGTACATAGGCTATATAATGAGTCTGGATGCGTTTCACAAGACAATAACCTGTGTGGGGATACCTTTGGTTTACTGGGAACATTTTCATCTTTTCTGAAAAAAATCATCTCGGGGGGGGGGGTAGTAGTATGTAAATTTTGTTCAGGTTTCAAATTTTTTAGCAACTGATTGCGTTTTCTATCATTCAAATACATTCAGAATACAGCTTAGATGCAAAAGAAAAATGCAATATCACAGTAATTTTTTTACACTTTCTCAAAATTTGTGAACTTTGGCAATTTTCTTACTACAATCCCCCAAAAAACGACCTTTGCTCTTTTTATTATAAAAGAAATGAAAGAAAGAAAGAGCACAGAAGATAGACAGAATAAAAACTGCGCTAATAAATTCAGATTGTCTCCTCATTTAACCTGCCGCGGTTACATTCGGAGTCACACAGAGAACGGTCCTGAGACCACTCTTGTTCCTGGTTTATTTTAATTACTTGCCTGACTGCGTTCGATCTCAAACCAGATTGTTGGTGGATGACTGCCTGCTGTACAGGATATTAAGATCTATCGCGGACGCAGAAATTCTTCAGACAGATCTCAATAAGCCAGGAATGGGAAAGTAAATGGCAATGCACTTCAACCCATTAAAATGTGAGGTAATTAGAATCACATACAAGCGAAAAAACGTCATCATAACAAACTACAACATCCACGGCTGCACGCTGCCGACAGTGGAAGAAGCAAAATACCTCGGCTTACGATCAACTGCAAACCGAAGAGGGACACTCACAACAACAATACCGGCAAAAAGGCTAATGGTACATTAGGTTTCCTAAGGCGAGATCTCTGCTAGGCCCCCGAAGTCCCTCAAGGAGTTGGCATATAAGACGTAAGTAAGGCCAACCCTTGAATACACAACAACAGTTTGGGATGGGACGTCGAAAGAAAATAAGTATAAGTTACAGATGGTGCCAGGAGAGCAGCGAGATTCGTGACAAGATCCTAAGACCCCCGACAGAGTGTGATAGCTATTTTGAAAGGTCTCACCTGGCATACTCTAGCCGAGCGGAGCGAAAAGACCAAGCTCACCATGATGTACATGATCCTACATCAGCTCATTGCCATCCCTGCAACACCGCCATACGTCATTTTTTAACCAGACCAAGAACAGCTACAACTACGACAACACCACTGCAGAATAACCATACATACCAGGCAATATTTTTTCCTAGTGTCATTCCACTATGGAATGCCTTGCCTTGACCCATCAGGATGACCACCAACTTCCAGCTGTTCAAGACAAGGTTGGAGGCCCACAGAATCCCACAGTGTGACAGTAGCCCAAGACGAAGTACTTTTTAATCCAGGCACCGTTCAATAAAGCCTTAAACCTGTTCTTGTTCCTCGAGTTCTCACGACGCATGCACAAAACATTTTTATCACCAGTGTGACTATACGACAAAAGCACTAAAATTGGAAGAAGAAGAATGTTTACCGATACACACACAATGCCATGTGCCGGCATGGATCATCGCAAAACCCCACACGGCTCCTTCAAATTTGTCGTAAAGACTCACCAAATAATTCTGCTACTTTGCACTGCACACCTTTGATGTTTTGACATTACAGTCATCATACTATTTTATTCATTAAATTCCCTGTTTTCCCAAAACTTCACGGACACCGTACCACCTAGGTTCTCCAATCTCTACTGATATAGACAGTACATTGAATATGCCGTAGCCCCCTGGAACAGGGTTATAAATTGGGGGACTCTTGCCTAGCTATTCCTAGAGTCTCATCTCAACCCTACATTCCTAGGTTGACGGAGACCAACAAGACCAACAGTACACTGATTCAATGGCCATCTAAAGCAGCTTGGAGCCAAACAGAAAAGGTTCGAGAAGAAACTTCACGTCTTCTTCAGCTGCTTCAGAATATAAAAAACTCTGGAATGAGTATTCAATGGCAATTACATTTGCCAGGAGGAAATATTAACACCTTCATGAAAGGTAGCCATGAGGTGCAGCTCCCTGACCACCATGATACGGAGCAACTGGCTAACGATTTCGGTGAATTCTTTGTGCGCAAGATTGATCTCCTTAGAGCCAAGATCCACAACATCATCGATCCTTCGCGGCAGCTGCTCCAAAATTGTGGATCCAGTTTCCGTCATAGCTTCGAAACACTGATTCCCTCCACTGTTTCAAGTCCCTCCTTAAGGCCGACCTATTTTTTGGAAAGAAAGCACTCTGGAATACCCAACAGCTGAGTAATTAGAGCACTTTACAAATGCCAATATTGATCGATCAATTGATTTATCATGACATTTTTTCAACAGGTGCAAAACACCTGTGCAAGTTGAATGCACTATAATTTCCTATGCTGGAACATCGAGCCCTTTTTTTGGAGCGGTTGGTTGTGGTCGGAATGAAATTTGATTGAATTAAAAAGCAGGGACATGCTGTAACAATTAATTTGAGGTAGGTTTGATAAAAATCCAAGTGCAATTGTGAAAATGAGAGCAATTTTCAAGATTTCTGAACATCTCCCTCCGGGAAAAGTCAGAATTTGGACAGGTTCCGCAAACTGTCCAAATTTGGAAAGCTAGATAGTTCAAATTTGGAAAGTTACCCGAATTTGCATCTTTACCACCTAAGTTTTTGCATGTTATCATGATTCAAAACCTTGCCATGTCGGGCCCCTTTACCCTGTTTTCTGCTCCCGTACAATACACTCCAATAGACTGCCGTACTAATGATATAGCCTAACATGCATCTCACGCAGGACTGGTAAAACTGATCAAAAACTGTGGGACTTTGGCCTTGTAAGTAAAACCCCTCGCCGGCCCTATATCTCCTTGAATAGCTCAATCTTCAAGAGAATATCACAATCTCGAACTCTCAGAAGAATTATTTTTATTGAATGAATAATAAGGGAGATTTAGTGATGAAATGTTGGCGAAGCATGAAGATCGTGTTTCAGCTAAAGCAGAATAGGAAGGTTAAGGCGCCCTGCCCTCGCTAGGGGGGCGCCCTGTGACCCTTTTTCAAAAAACAAAAAAAACTGAACATGGGTACAAAGTAGAAAACATGGCAAGCACCTGGTATGTGGTTAGTGGTAGGTCTCTTTCAACCTCAATTTTGTTAAAATATTGATGTGTCCATATTACGCCTATATACCATAGAAAAATTAGAGCCTGGCGGCTATGATAGCTTCGCTTGGTGGACAGTTACAGTGTGTCAGACATGTCAATCAGATTGCTTGCTACAAACTTATTTAATTGACGTCCTGATTTGAGTTCATGATCAGGTTGCGGTTCTTTGATACATAATACCATACGCAACAAGTGCACTTGTCTCAGGTCAGCATGGTCTGGAATAAGCCATGTCACCTGCAGGTTATTTAGGTCATTTATAATCAAACGAGCCGGGCGTTCAGTGTCAGTCTCGTGCGTAACCCATGAGTCTAACATTAGTGCAACTCACGATGTATACACGTGGGAAGGAACGGAATAAACGGAGACTACAACAGCTCTTCTATTCTCTGTACGTCCGCCTTCTATACAACGATATAGTGCAAAGCGTGTAGTGGAAAGGCCAGCAGCAGGGGTGAACGCGGCAGAAGTTTCATTCATGCACGCAAACACCGCATGTTTTTTGGGGAATACCTTGAATGACGTCATGTATTTTGAAATTTAGCGCCCTAAAAGTAAAGATCGAGGGCTTTCTGGTGATAAGCGGATGAACCACCAATGCACTTCTCCAGCATCCGCCATTTTTTCTCGATTTCATTTTTCGCTCGGGATTTTATTACCAAATTGGACAGGTTAGGATAATCGCTTCGAGACTTTAGACCTGCATATTAGAAGTATTTAACTTTGTAATCATTAAGTTTTAACTTACGCGGGATCAAGCACTATATATCCGTGCGCATGAACACATTTTATTGCAGGTTCGTACGTTGGTAGAGAAAAAGATACTACGCATCATCTATGTAAATGCAGCTGTATGTAAACTCCGTCTTCGGAGTGATCAGGTTATCCAACATGATTTTCGGCGTACTACTTTCCTAATGGTTTCAACGATAGTGATACCGAGGGTATATTTGGTTGTAATTACTTTAGTTAAATGTCATTTATTAATTGTGTTGTTAGCCCTATGTTAGAACCATTTCTGGGCTTGTATTTCTATAACAAGGAACTGGATTAGGCATTCCATGTTGGTATTACGTTTGGGGATCATCGATATAACCACGTTGTTACCACAACATGGGTGGCCAAAGTCTTGCCAAACTTCCGGCTGGACTTCGCTTTACCCGTGCGTCACTGGTCAAGTTCCTAGAAGTTGTAGGTGTATGTTGTGGTTCGATACATATGACTAACAGAATGTTGATGATTGCAAGGACTTGAAGCTAGTCTCTCTTAGAAACAACCCCATGACTACAGAATGTTTGGCGTATTCGCCCACTCAATTCTCTGAATTGAGTTCCTTATTTTGGTCATTAGTAACCTAAAACAAAACACAAAATGATATAAATTCTAGCTTGATTCCTAGTTCTAGAGAGATCAGAGATCAGGATAGACCAGAGTAGGCGAGGTCCACAATAATCTATGTACAGCAAGACTGATCCAATAAAGAAGCATATAGATGAATCATGTTGTCCAGCTGTTTAAAGATCAACCAAACTAGAAGGATGTTGGTTTCACTGGTGGAGAACCCGGGTAGGTACCAGCTTTTATTATGACCACCGTTAAAGTAGGGGTTGATGATGTTAGTGAGCAGGAGTTCAATATATTAGCAGAAAATCGGACTCTCAATGATTCAGACGTCATTACCAGTACATTACCGTCAGGTCGCGCAAACAGTCCCGAATTTGAGTTTAGAACACCGGCGGCGTCTGCGCAATCTCCAAATCTTGCTAGACGAAATCATTTTATAGAGACCATTCACCAGTTTAATAGGGAACACCCCGTCCACACTACAATGACAGACATTCAAAGATTAACCGAGGCCATTGCTGCCTTGGGCACAGGGGGCCGTAACAATAAAGTTGGAGGGTCCGTAAACAAGCCCGCATCGTATTCAGGGAGGATCACGGAAGATCTAGACGACTTTCTCAAACATTTTGACTCATACGCTGATTTCAACGGTTGGGAAGCTCAGAGCAAATGTAAAGCCATGCCTAATTTTTTGTCTTCAGTTGCATTTGATTTCTTTCATAGCTTGCCTGAAGAGTTAAGGACTGATTATGATCGGTTGTGTATACGAATGAGGGAAAAATTTAATCCCAACAGTTTAAAGTTTGTCAAGAGCCAAGAGCTCCACACAAAAATCCAGGTTCCTCATGAACCTTTGGAAAATTATATTGAGACGGTGTTTGTACATAGTTTTAAACCGCACCGACTAGACGTTTTTTATCGCTCCGCATGCACACAGCACCATATGATCAATTACGTCCCGAAAGAAACCCGATCATTATAAGGATGAAGATGAAGATGAAGGTGTTGCGCATGTGCGCCAGGGCTGGGAAACAGCCAGAGGACCACTTTGTCGGGTTCATTCACGGCCTTAGGCCAGCTTTAAAAAACTTTGTCCTCAGTCAGAATGTGGCATCGGTTGAGCAAGCGATGGCTAGCGCTAGGCTTGGGGATTCTCTCTATCCAGAGGGTAAAACCCAAGTCATGTCAGTTGATGCAGATAGTGGGAGGGGCCGATTGGAGAGGAAAGCAGACGATTTGGTCTGTGCGGTATCAGATTTGGTCAAACAACAAGCTTCAAAGGGTGGTAGTAATAACGATGACAAGGGGGCTAGGCCTAAAACCAACTTTAGGAATTCAAGAACTACAAATGGTGACCCTATTTGTGGACGTTGTCTGCGGGTGGGGCATACAGCCACATACTGTACTGCTCTTGAACCGGTTCCAAGGGAAGGGCGCCACGCCCAAGGTTATAGGCCTAATGATTACCCTTCAGGCAATGGACCTTATTCAGGGCCCAATCAGGCAAATGAGTTTAGGCCCAACAATTATGCAAATGATGGTGGTAGGCCTACCTACAACAGTTACAATTCTGGTGGTAACTACAGAGGTCAGAACAGGCCCAATGATGCAAATATAGGTGCTCCAACTTTGGACATAGGGCTGCAAATTGTACAGCAAACTTAGGAGGTCAAAATCAAGGGTCAAACTAAGGTCTGCTCATTTTGAGAGGGCGAAAGTGAGCAGAGAAAACCCTAAAAATCATTGTAGTGTAACTATTGCCAAGCCACCATATGTAGCCATCCAGCAACCAATAGACTGTATGTGATAAGCTTCGCTGGCAATTAAAAATTGCTATCGAAGCTAAAAACTCTTGGACAAATAATGACAAAACGTACTACTTATCACTAGTGAAATTTAAGAGCTTGAGCCCAATGACCATGAACAGCAGGTCAAATCGAACACCTGGGTGATATATTGGAGAATTATCAGATACACCAAACATTTAGTCACTCTAGCTACAGCCAAAGGCTTTAAAAAGGAAAAATATGATTTTCAAGATAGCCGCCTGCCAAATTAAAAAAAGAAAATGTAATATGCAAGTGTGAGGTTTTTAAAAAATTGCCCTGAGGTGGGATCAAACCCACAACCTTCAGAGTTAAAAAAGTGGGAAATTCAAATCAAGTTAGAACTACAAATTTTTGCTCAGTAATGCCAAATGGTAGTATCAATCAAAACTATTCCATCTTTATATCAAAACCTACTTGCATACAGATTTCCTCAACTTTATTTCTAGCCTGTATTAGAATAAAGCACAAAAAAATGTATTTGTAATTTACGCCTTTTGCCCCCTGGCCCTGGTGAGAAGAATTTAAGTCGAAACGCGCTAAATTTTGCGTCAGCAGCATAGCATGGGCTGTTTCTTCCTGTCGGCCAGATCTGAAGTGCCTATGTTTTACCGTTACAAAATGCTCAAATGTGTCCATGGATGGATGGAAGGACAGACACCACTCAAATAGCTATTTGACTAGCTCAGCTGACGAACAGCTGAGTTAAAATGTTTTGATTTTTCAATTAAAAGTAGAAATTCCCCCGATGAAAAGTGCCCTTTTTTGGCAGAAAATTGCTCCTTCCTGCCTTTTCAGAGTCTGAAGTTCCCCTTGCCTATTTGAAATCCTGGCTGAAACATTAGAAGAGCCATGTATTGTTAGGTGAGGCTAGTATAGGAATTGTCTTGTGTTAGTGTCATTGGCTACCAGAGCACTATTGTAATTTGTATGCATGCAACGCTCAGTGCAGATGTGCTTGAAATTGAACAAAAACAGAAAATGACTATGGAATATTTCGTGGGATATATATCCCGGTTATATAGACCATGAGGTTCAGGATGCGGAATTTGAAGAACTAACGGTAGTTCTAATTTTGACCGACAAATTTCTAAACACGATCGGCATATGAAGATTTGCGATGGGGAGTCTTTTTTTTTTCTCCGCTAGATGTCAAGATGACAGATAAAGCTTCCTGACTCGGCCTCCGAAGATCTGCCTCGACTTTTGTGAGTTACGTTGGTCTCGCATATTTGTTAATGTTTCAAAATTTGGAAAGCTTTAGGATGTCAAAATTTGGAGAGATTAGATGCTACCTTTCCAAATTTTGGACATCTGTTATTCGGATGTTGCCAATATTTGAATGGTTTGGTCTCAAGACAGTGTCTTTGGGCTTCTAGTGTTAATTTTGTAATGAAAGCCCTGTGTTTCAATGAAACTTTCATAGATTCAATATCATTTAAGTATGGTTGAAGTTCAAATTTGAAGTCAAGATTCCTGGATTCCTATATTCTCAACAAAAAAAGTAAAACCTACCTTGAATCATCGATTTTAAGTGATAGTATGTCATTAATGAAATGGCCAGGGCCATTGTGCTCACCTCATGTGGAGGAAAGATGGATAAAGGTCATGGTATTGTGTCATGTAGTGTTAGGTTTGATGTAGGTCCAAGCAATTACAATTTCCCCAAAATGGCCAATTTACAGTACATTCGACCTCTGTGACCTTGAAAAATAGGTCAAATCAAAGAAGACCCGGGTGACACATTGAATGGTTGTTAGAATTAGATGTACCTATGATATAAAATTGGTGCCAATCGGGCAAGTAATTACTAAGAATAATGGCATTTTGAAGAATTTAGGATTTGGCCCCCTCCCTGGAGGTAGTTGATAAAGTATGGAATAAGTGAAACCTTGGAAACACTGATAAACCTTGTAATATTCAATGTAAACCATGGAATCACTGTGCAAATAGCGCGTGAAATCGGGTGCGTTCCTTCCACGATTTATACCCTCCCAACTGACAGTCTCGTCCCAGCTGACTTTATTGATAGCAATTTGCCAGTTAGTTCAGAAGCTAACATTTTTAATATGGAGGATGACGTCATCAATTGGCAATGCGCTGTGGTCGTTAAAATATCTTATTTCTCTTCAATGGAAGCAAAAATTAGTTTTTATGATTGTTTTGTATTCCATAGACGATGAAGTATTATGCTCGGTACTAGATGCACGAGATCATAGGACAAACACACACGTGAATAAAAAAAACCGCTTAGAACTGGTGACATCACGAAAAGATATCTACATCCCTCGATGTGCAGGCCTACATGAAGATGTACGAAATCGCTCACAGCGAAGGAATTTGTTCACATTTTTCATCTCCAAACCCTTCCAAAACCTTCGGTAATAAACTTTCATCTACGTTTCTTGTCATGTATAAGGTGATGTACGGATAAGTGCCAGCCGGTACTGCATGATGTAGTCAATCTTCTCTGTATCACCCTGTATGATCACACCGCTCCGTAGCTCAAATAAGCCCCGTGTGGTGGCGGAGTAAGCGGAGCGCTGATTGGTCCATATTATGGGTGTGTGGTGGGCGTGTCGTGACGTTAATGCCCATTTTTGGGAGATCAGTAATGTACACTGGAGGCGAGGTATGACTGGGTTGTTCTAAAATATAGATTGTTGAATCGGATATGCGACTGATTTCTAAACTACCGTCAAATTCCGATCTGATCATGTAAAAGTAAGCTCCAAATATTGATTTGTAACCACCTTAGGTTCCAATGGCATTATTTCATGTTTTTATGCATTTTTAGGACTGATTCCAAGGTTTATCACTGGTTCCAAGGTTTCACTGATTCCAAGCTTTATCAACTACCCTCCCTGGAGGCCAAACGGCAAATCAGATCACACCAAACTTCAGTACCTGAGATCACCTGACCAAGGGGTACATGTGTACTTAATTTGTGATCAATAGTCATTGCAGTTAAGAAACGTGCCATAGTTACAGCCTGACGGCCAATTTACGCCATTTGACCTCCGTGTTTTAACTTTTAGCCCCCTGGTGGCCAAGTCATGAACCAGACCGGACCGAAATTCAGTGTCAGAGTACCTCTGACCTAGGGGGTCATGTGTACAAGGTTTCAAGTTCATAGCACAAGCGGTTAAGAAACGTGCCACACAGGATACGGACGACGACGGACGACGACGACGACGACGGACACAGGGCTATCGTATAGACTCCCCTAACGGTGAGCCAAAAAGGGCTGGGTTAACTCTTTTAAATGATACCTTAAACATGCAAAATAATAGCCCTATACACATGTACGTAGGGCTAGGATGTGTTCTCTGCCAACCCTTAACCATAAGAATCCCATATTTTGCAACACGTCCCTGTGAAGTGGTAAAAAGAAGTGAAATTTCACTTAATTTGTCATTGAATCGGCGCAATACTCCAATCCAAGGGAAGGTTTAGAGATATACAACGCTGTTCAAATGAAATGGTCCAGACTCCAGGGACTCGATATTGATAGACACAAACGCATGAGTTGGGATGTGTGTAGGCCTAAGCCTACATCAGTGTGCTGTTTTGTAAAGCATTCCTATGTAGGCTATTCCTCTTTGTAAACAAACCCTACCCTTGCCTTGGATTGGAGTATTTATAGGTAGGCCTACTTCGTAATGATCATGATGATGATGTGACCCTTTGGCCTTTGTCCCTTGATAATACAAATACTATAAATACCAAGTTTCAGCAAATTTGTATGCAACTGCACTTCGGCCCTGTCGGCATTTTTGCGTATAGTAGGCCTATAATACTGCCATTGACTGCATTTCTACATTCTTCCGTTCCTGGCAGTCCTCGACGTCAACTCTACCATTGGCAATTTCCCAAATGTTCCGAGTGTCCACCAATTTTGTGGGGGAAATCAGACAATAATATGGTTGTTTGTCCGTGCAAATGACGTCATCGTGAAATTCCGCGTCTGTATCTATTTTAAGATTATACCCAAGCGTTGTTGTTTTCGTTATGTGTTGAGGAGCGTGAAGCTATGCAAGCGCAAATCCAGGACTTGCTTAGACAACTCGAACGCCACACTGGACCTGATTCGGGTGGACATTTTCAGCACGTAAAATCCCAGAAGCCAAAGAGTGCTAAAATATCTTGCTTGCCCAAACCAGATGAGACCCCACATAGTCAGGAAAGCGCCCTCTGTGATAACTTAGTGAGCTCAAACTCACCACAGCCTCACCTTGTAGTCACAGATTCGCTCGGGAAGAACCTAGACTATAAACGTCTCTGCGTTGATAGTTCGGGTGTGGTGGTATGCTCGTTCCCTGGTAGCCTACTAAGATTGAGGATATATCCAACTATATCCAAAACGACTCTCGTTGTCTTGGGTCATTCACATCTATCTCTATTTTGGCTGGGACTAATAACGCTGAAGGGGTTATTGTCGTCCTGGGTGATGCACAATATCACCCAGGCTCTATCTGGCGATGCATAACATCACCCTGGGTGATATTGTGCATGCACGTGACATCACCCGGCAGGCGGTATTTGCACCACGCCACCACGGCACCACGCGACCACCACGCGAACAGGCGGAGCGATCATAATGACGATATCAAAATAGCGGTCGATTCATTGGATCATGGTTTCTTGGAACAATTATAGATGGCGTTGGCTGCTATCCTAGCTTCTCTGATGCCCGTTCTTGGGATTATTGGAATAAAGGCGTAAGCCAACTACGGAAATACGTACTGAATTACCGTTGAGTAACTAGACCTACTCCAACTGACGACTGACCTGCAAAAACCATACGAGTACGAGTGGGTTATATAGTCTCCCTTTAAAGGGGTGGCCGTTCGTTTGGGTGGGGTGGGTTGGGGGGGGGGGGGGGGGGGGGAGGAGTTAGATTTATCACTCACTCGAACACGTGTGCATAGTTTCAACATACTGTTGTGTGCGAGACCCTTATTGGCGACTTTGTGTAACTTTATCTTGCCTACCTAGCTGTTGCCTATAGTTTCCCATTAAAGGGGGACTATGTAGGAGCAGGGGGTCAAATTGACCAACTTTACCTGACTTATAAACAGAGTAAGGGCATTAGGTCTTATTTGATTCATCACTGAATGTATCCCTGTTACAGGCGTGACTAGGTTAGGACAAACTGTGAGAGGTGAGAGACTCACTGGCTACTTTGTGTAACTTTATGTTGCCTACCAAGATGCTGCCTATAGTGCCCCTTTAATGGACAAGTCTCTGTACAACACGAATTCGCAATAATAGGTCTCCGATCTATACTTTCTCCGCAGTGACAGTATTGTGATAACAATAATGGTGTGATAAGATCTCTCATGACAAACGGTTGGACACGGATGTGTAGCGGCTTAATAATAGCCCTGCTTTTTGCGAATGCCATTAACAAGTAATAAATACTCGTAAATCCCGTCAGGCAACAACGCAGTATACCAACATGCCATCTATAATTGGTAGGTGTAACCACAACTCTCAAGTGTCTGTGGTCGGATGGTCTGTTTTGATATCGTCATTATGATCGCTCCGCCTGTTCGCGTGGTGGCGTGGTGGTCGCGTGGTGCCCGTGGTGGCGTGGTGCAAATACCGCCTGCCACATCACCCTGGGTGATTTTGCGCATTCGTTTCGCGATTGGTGACGAGGTTGTCAAATCGTAGCATGGTACTGAGACAAGACCACAATTGATTTTTTAAGCCTTTTAGCAGTTAAATTGTCAATGTTTGACCGCGACGCATCAAATAATGCGTGGGGTTGTGAATCTGAAATTTAGATTATGTTATTCCGGACAGTCGGGCAAGTAAATGGTGAAAAATAAACTGGTGATTGACCACGGAAATTTTTTGATAATCGACAAATTAGACAGACTTTGATATTTCCACTCTTTTCAGCCAACTGGCAGAAAAAACTCAAAATACGCCCCCTATTACCAAATTAGCAAAATTCGAAATTAATTTTTTCATCAAATAATTTCTTTATATCTGTAGACTTGCCACAACAAATATTTTTTCAATACCTCTCCAAATATGTACTTGAGAGTTAAAAACATGCACTCGTCTAATTGATAGGCCTCGACCCTCCAACCTATGAATATTCATTAGTGGTCTTGTCTCTACTTCTGCTATATACCGTAGACGACCACACACAGCAAATAAATCCTCGGCACCTTTCTCATGTTTATTTGTTAAACGCACATATTTTTGTTTGATTTCCCGTCCTTTGGCAACTAAAGATGCCCTTTCGACTTCGGGAATAGCTGCCAAATGATGTTTCAAGTCGCGCTGATGAACCAGATGAACGGCCGCCATTTTTTTTTGGCCGTGACTACATTTCCACGTCCACCGATTCGACAACCCCGTCACCAATAGCGAAACGAATGCATAACATCACCCTGGGTGATGTTGTGCATCACCCAGATAGAGGCTGGGTGATATTGTGCATCACCCAGGACGACAATAACCCTTTTGGCACTAATAACATTGGTGCAGGTGACTCTTGCGATATCATGCATCGAAAATACGAGTCGGGCGCTAGTGAAGATCGTGCAGGCTGTGCACTCCGCCTCTGCCCTGCACATGATTGCGCTCCCCCCGAGAAGAGATGACAAACAACTAGACGAGAGAATACCAGATGCAAATGATGCCCTATATGACATCTGTAAGATGTTCGACGTCTATCTGATCACAAATGAAGTTGTGAATTATAGGCAGTCGTTCAACTTCAGGGACCGGTTTGTGGGCCTACATCTGTCATCTGTAGGCACTGCAGCTCTAGCCTCATCTATCAAGAAGACTCTCCGATACTACACCAAGGAAACGCATCGTGTTACCCCCCAACCGCTCAGTCAATCGCGTCGTAAGGAATACGTGGGAATCTGACAAACAGAGGTCCCCCTCTCCCCCTCCGTTCAAGAACCATGACAACTCAAACAATGACAACTCAAACAATGACATTGAGAATTTGATTTCTCTATTTGCAAAGGTTGTTCGTAAACGTTAATGATGTGAATATAGTGATGTTTAAGAAATATAACACTCCCTCTGGTCTTCTTTAGAATAATGAGGTATCCTAATGACAATTTGAAATTAATGATTGCACTTTATGTCATATTGCACTGCCTGATCTAGGTCGATATTTCTAGTTCTCTCTTACGTTACATTGTTCTCTCCCTTTTGCGGAGTACTATTGTATTGTGTTCACTGTTTATTGTACATATATAATAGATATCAAAGGTAAATCAAACCAGTACTGTTACATGTAAATCTATACTATAATGCGCGTTGTGGCCGCTAAATAGGAGGCGATTTTTGTTTCAAAATTGGGCCTCGGAAATGCGTCGAATTCTTGCAACTTTTGGCTTCGTAGGTGTGGATCATAAGTAAGAGTGTCACTGAGGGTGTCATACGTCGAATATCTTGGTGGTTTTGGAATAAATAACAACTTTTCAGAGAGCACGTCGACTGGAGAGCTCCGCTCATTCTCAAAAGCATACACAAACTTCACGCATATTCTCCCTGCCACATCAATATTAGCTTCCAGCACGTATGTAGTGCTATACAACCTGGTCCATGATGCAGGGTATTAGCAGGGAGATTAATGATTAGCCTATTCTATTTTAGTTCTATTCGAGAAACACTGACCGGAGTGATAAGGCAAATTCTGCAGGGTGGCCTACCGGAACATGCAGTCAGGGTATCAATAAACAGTTATGCCAGGATGGACAAAATATGTACAGTGGCCAGCGCTTGCTCTTTGATTTATTCTTTACTGATTGATGTTGTCAGTTTGAATTGCGTTCTGCATCTCTCCATGCAAACTGCTCCATGCGCCTGGCTTTGGTCCGACAGTGGCATTGGGTACGGGAGTGGGTAGGTGATATGCCTAATATGTGAGGCCCTTATTTGGAACAGGACCTGCTGTCACAGGTCTCAATGCATTGTGCAAAATAGCGTACTCCAATCAATCTATTGGGGGTTGCATGTAGATAGCAGCAATGAGTCCCTAAATGCAGTTCATTTCGTGTTTAACCTTTAATAAAACTTCAGTAACGTTAGAAATTTAATGTAGTTCAATCATCGTGCCCATTTAACTAATGTATATTACATTTCAACTTTGCCCGCTCCATGGGTATATGCTTATGAATAATGTGGATAGAAAGAAATCATTGACTCTCGGACATTGGAATATTGAGGGACTAACATCAAAAACTCCTGGGTTCAAAACTTCAAGACTCTACTTTTCTTGATGAAATTGATGGAGTTGATATCATATGTCTTACAGAAACTCATGCTATTGAAAAGAACTCAGTTTTCCTGGATGGCTATCAATCTTTTCAATCTAATAGAATCAAACATCACAAAGCAAAAAAAGGATCTGGGGGCGTTGCCTTTCTTGTAAAGGATTATTTAAAGAGATATGTTACTTTTTCCTCCAGCAAATCAAATGACATAATTTGGGTAACTATTGACAAAAGCTGTACAAACTATGATTTTAATGTATCAATATGTTACGTTTATGTAAGCCCTCAATACTCCTCTTATTCAGTCCGAAACGACTTACAAGCATTGCCGGGATATTTTAGAAGAAGAAACTGAACTTTATAATCAATCAGGAAGAGTAATTATATTTGGGGATATGAACACAAGGACTGGGACCCTAGATGACTTCATTCAAAATGATGATAATATTTATACTCCTGTTCCCAACAGTTACATAATTGATGACGCAAGTTTTCAGTCTGAGCGTCAGATTTGTGATAAAACGGTTTCACCAAAGGATTATGTGACCACTTTTCTTGATATTTGTGCTTCTTCAGGCTTAAGAATTTTAAATGGTAGAACTCTAGGAGACACTGGTGGTAAATTTACATGCCATAAGTACAATGGTAGCAGTGTGGTAGACTATGCAGTAGTACAGTCAACTCTTTTGCCTCAAGTTCAATATTTCAAAGTTCACAACTCTTTTGAGGCAATTTCTGATCATTGTATGATTTCTATGTGCTTAGAACTTTGTGGCAATGTGCCCCCTACTCCTCTACAGGAGGTAAATTCTGTACCAGTCCCAGAGGGTATAAACTTGGATGAGTCCTCGGAAAGTTTGTTCATCGATGAAATAAAGGGCTCATTTTTCCTGGAATTTATTAAAACAATTGATGATTCAAATGTGTATGAAGCTGATATAAATCAACATGTCAGAGACTTAGAGAGTAACCTTATTAAAGCTGCCATTAAAGCTGGTAAAGTTGTACATGTGAATAAGAGATCACCTTTGTCTAAACTCAAGAAATCTCGTCCAAATGCAAAATGGTTTGATAGAGACTTGGTACTTATGAAAATATCTCTCAAAAGGTTAGGTGAAGACCTGATAAGTTCTCCTTTCGACAATAGTGTCCGAGCAAGATTTTTCAGTTACAAGAAACTTTATTAGAAAAATGTCAAAATTAAAGAGCAAATGTACCGGAACTCTCTTGTCACCAAACTAAAAGATATATCTGAATCAAATCCCAAAGGATATTGGGAAGTAGTGGAGGAACTGAGAAACTCCAAGCCAAAATCACCCATTCATGGTAATTCTACTATTTCTATGGAGCAGTGGAAAAAACATTATGAAATGCTTTTAGATTCACCTCCAGAAACTCCCCATATTAAAAATTTAGAAAATGAACCGTTTTTCTCGACTCTTGACAGTAAAATCACGGGTGATGAAGTTTCGAAAGCTGCCAAAAGCCTCAAAAGAGGCAAGGCGGTGGGGTTAGATCGTATTTCAAATGATATGTTGAAGTCGTCCATGCCTCTTCTGGCTAATTGTTTTGCCAAGATTTTTAATACTATTCTACAAAAGGGTTGCTATCCTGAACAATGGAGTAAAGGTTATATTGCCAATATTTATAAGACTGGTGATCGATCTGACCCTGGCAACTATAGAGGAATAACCATTAATAGTTGCTTAGATAAACTTTTCAGTAGGCTAATGTTCTAAATAACCGAATCGAGCTTTTTGTTGAAAAGAACAAGATCATGACTCTGTGGTGTTTGTAGACACACCCGTTATACTGTCGTAATAGTCGCATAATATGTTCTGTGGAATTTCGTTGTCTTCTGTAAGCCTGGCGCGATGAGCCAGTTTGTAACTTTCGTATGGTGAAATAAACCACGTTATTATACCTTGAAGATATGTTTATTGGTATACATAACATTGGCGACGAGGAAGGCGAACTGTCACTGAGTGAGTAGAAGCCATGGCGTTGTCATCAGGCGAGTTATTAGCCGTCGAGAGGTTTGATTTGGCAGGAAATGCCGCAGCCGTCGGTCCCCGCTGGCGGAAATCATTCGAATATTTTGTGGAGGCCAAGGGCGTCGATGCGGCCCCACAGAAGAAGGCCCTACTCTTGCACTCTGCTGGGCCAGAGGTGCAGGAACTCTTTGAAACTTTGGTCGACCCTGGCCCCGCCAGCGAAATTTTTTTTGCACGCTATTTTCCACACGTGCTTTTTCCTTCGACCAATCAGCGCTTTGTTTATGTTCTAATTTTATCCTCTGACCGAATCGATGATGTCATTTCTTCGGGAATTGCCCTCGGCAGTTTTCGGCGTTTCGCGGTGACATAAATAGCCTCAGACACGTGCATTTGTTTTGATCGACTAAGGGCAATTCTACTAAGGGATGGGATGGGCAGATTTCGATGGACTGTGACTTAAACAAAGTCTGAGGCCAACCTCGTGAACAAGACCAAGCTTTGCTAACAAGACCACAGCTGTTGTGGGTTGTTGCCTAAATCATCAGCAACTCTCTTGAAGTGAAACCTCAACAATAAGAGGAGCAACAGTGACCTTTTTACTAAGCATTCACTGAAATCAAATGTGTGAATCAAACATAACACTGACTAATTGGTAATCAATTGTAATTTTTATTACTTAACAGACTGCCATTGTATTTGCTGTTATCCTGAGCAGCCCCGAGCTAGGTTACATGTAAAATAAAACCAGAATTGTTACAAAAATACAAAGTAAACCAATTTGTGAACAAGGTACTCATACTGCCATTAACAGATGAAGACGCAGAAAACCTGTAGCAGAATTACTGGCAGAATTACAGCTTAGCTGAATGGGTCTTCCCCAGTGCTTCATTATTTTGAACACACCTGACTAAATTATGCGGAGCCTAGGAAGCACTTGGGAAGACAGCGGCACGACAACCTGTTTCCTTTTTTTAGGCTTCACATTTTCTTTACCATCAAGTTTACAGGGCCTACCACTCCCTAGGCGGTGTTTAGTGCCACCCATAACTTTCCTTCTCGCAAGGGCGGTGGGTTGGACACCAATAGTTTTGCAACTTACCATGCCCTTCACCTTACGTTTGCCCATGGCAGTGCCAGCACCTGAATACTTGCCAAAGCAAACAAGAGCTGACACAAGCGCCGAGTTGGTGGTTAACGATTCAGCTTGTCTTACAAAGGTTCTCAATGGTTTTTCAAAGTACTCTGGGTTTGCTCTGTAGCGCTCTTCAAAGTCAGAGAACACACCCTTCAGGTCATTCAACAATGTGCTTCCTGCTGGCAGGCCTTGATCCGAGTTTGTAGTAGACGGATGTGGTCTATTGAGGCCTCTCATGTCAAACCTGTTCTGAAGTGTACGCTGCAGAGTAAGAGATGCCATTGAGGATGAGTCAAAACCTTTGTGTTCCATATCTGCAGGTGGTTGACCCTCAGATTCCATGGCATCATCAGCATGGTCCAGTCTGACTGGAACCATTTCCTCCACGATGTCCACTTGAGCACTCTGGTCGACTTCAACAGCTTCTTCAATGGTGTTGTTGACTTGAGGCAGGACTTCGACCAATGGTCTGCGCAGTGATTGAAACCATTCTTCAGTTGGGGGTGTACTGCTGCCAGTTGCCACCTGATATATCAATCTTCTCATTGATGAGTCATGAACTGGGATGAAATTCCAGGAGGAGAGACCATACTTTTTCACGACAAGGAACTGGTGCTTGCATGGACCTCCTGAAACGGCAAAAATACATAATGTACATGGATCAAGAACAAACTGTGTTTGGATGTTCTATTGCTTTTGATAGGTTTTGATGTATCCCATATTTTTGTCAACCAAGTCACATTTAGTGAACGCCTGTTGCTTCTTACCTGTCTTTCCCAGCCGACAGGTGCATGCTCCAATTGTCATGTCCACGGTGTACGTTGCATCGCTGTCAGTCTCACTTGGGACAGTGAATGTCATCTCACTGGTTTGGACAATGCGATCTTCATCAATCTTCTTCCCTGTTGCTGTGTGTGGAAGGAATCGCGAATAACTGGCACGGTCTAGTCGATTGTTGCATATGTCCAGAAGGCGCCTTTCAAAGTAGGACTCCAGTCTGGTCATCATGAAGTCAGCAAGCTGTATAACATTGTAGGCTCTTGTTATGTCCAGTATTTGGTCTTTCAAAACACGCATCGCTGCCTCCGCATAGTTGTTGGTGTCATTATTGCGAACCCTTAGATCACTCCGATGACAAATTGCCCATTCCTTTCTCCTACCATAAATGCCTTCTAGATGCTTGGCAACATTCTCATAGCGGCGAAGAACTGGGTTTCTCACTGCAGCCTCGTACTTTTCTTCTAGAGGGTCAACACTGTCAGCATATACCATTGCCTTCAGAAGCATAAGAATTGAGGGTCTGTCCTCCTTACGAACACTATTTTTCGAATCCCAAAGAAACCGCCAGAAAGCTTGCAATACATGGAAGACACACAAGAGTAAGATGGCCTCTGGGTACATAGCTTGCAGTGCCTGTCTCTCTGCTGCACTATCATCAGTCATTATGAGCTGAGGACCAGGGGAGGGACCTCTCCCGTAAAATGCCTTGTCATCCAAGAAAGAATTGTACAATTCAAGTGCACTGGTGATTGTTTCTGTACTTTCACTGGTGGTAATAAGTACTCCCAATGGCAAACCTCCTGCACAGCTGTGCGTAAGAATAAGAAAGACCCGGCAGCTTTGATGATCCATATTTCCTGAAGCATCAATAAATACAAGTTCTGCTGAATGTTTAATCAATTCGTGGACACGGCGCATTAACGGGGTCACAATGGCCACAGCAACATCTCTCTCACCAACTACTCTCGACTCCGCACTTTTCTGACCAGTGTCACTGTTGTACTGCTCCAGCTTACTTTCCAGCATCTTAAGCAACTGCTCCCCTTTTGGTTCTCCATACTTACTCTTGAAGGCCTTGTAGTATAACCTGGAATGAATATTTTGATATATATGTAGCAGCTGCCACCATGTCATTTCAGTACACTTTGACCATGACACAGTAGACTTGTAAAACTTTGGACTGGTTTGATCAAGTATGTGCTTACCTAAAGCAAAATTGAAGATCAGGGCAGATGAACCTATCGGCACACTTCAAGACATAGTCGTCTCCGTATTCCATCTGTAAGTCATACTTATGCAACTCTAGGGCTTTGGAAGGTGAATATCCTTGCTTAATCAAGTCTAAAAGTTTGTCAGCAACTGTTTCGGAGACATCTCGATGGCGAAGTGCATCTGCTGCGTTAATCGGATGGTTATGTTTGTGCTCAAGTTCGACTATCATGTGACAGTTTGCATCATGAGGATCTTTGGCTCTGGAAATAAATATTTTGTCAGTCAAATGAATGGAGTTTATTAAATCCCGAGTCATTTGATACATTACCTAATTGTGAGTCCAGTAATACTATCAGTGTTTGGTTCAACTGATTCAACAATTTCATTAAACTTAACTTTCTCTAAAAATTGTTAGCTAGCTGGTCCCAATACATGATGGAGCCTACCTGTAAGGACCAAGTTTCTGTGAGGAGGAATCTTTCAATATGAACAACCTTAAAGTAGCAGGGCAGTTGGTGTTTTTTTACCCTTGTTTCTGATCTGTTTCAGAAGCCTTGGAGCGTGTCCAGTGTTGGCAGCGTAAATCAATTTGCAAAATTGGTAAAAAATAATTAAATGACAAACAGTTTGCATTATACATGTCATCTTGACATATCAATACCAACGGTCACTCCGCCCTTCAACTACTCATCTGTGGTTGTTTCTATCTAATGCTGATCATGCCACTTATGTATGATGCCCACCATTCATTACATCACAGAACACCTGCGACGTATACTAGTAGTCAGCTATGCCTACCTTGTATTCAATTTTCCTGTGTGTGTTTCGTATGTTTGGATAGGTTCTTTGAATCCGATAAGTGCTTAGGCTTGTCTCTTCAAATGACTTCAACCATGCCTTTGCTTCCTTTTCTGTTGACAGCTTCAAGCGACATTTTGCTTTGAAAGATCCATCTTGTGTGCTCTCAAAACTGCAGACAGAGTGCCTGTAGCCATTTGGTAGAATACCCTGTGGGAAAAATAGCAAAAATTCAATACCGGTAGTACTGAGGCAGCACCTCCGTGCATCCCCATAGACCTAACTATGTGAGTCAGACTCCTATAGGGCCTACTATACATGCACATTTAACCTATGTCTATGTCCACATTGTAAGACTTGATGCTTGCTTTCTGCACTGGTGATTAAGTGCCCTGCCCAAGGAGACCAGCAACAAAGTTTGTGTTGTCTTGTATTACTTTTCCTACATACGATGTACGCACATTGATAATGTACAAAGCACTCTATCGAATATCACTGCGTATCGCTGTACGAAAAGTAGAAGTCAAAAAAGTGCCAGTTTCTCCAAATATTCTTCAACTTCCCACGGTTTACCTAGTGTGTTGCATCTAAAAACCTAAAACTATCAACAATCCACTTAAACATGCCTTAACCTACCTCTAAAACTGATGGGTTCGCCACTAATTGTTTTGGGCAGTGGTCACAGGTGACGATTACGTTGTCCGCCATTTCTATGTCTAATTGATGCGCAATGCCAGAGGATAAAATTAGAACAAAAACAAAGCGCTGATTGGTCGAAGGAAAAAGCACGTGTGGAAAATAGCGTGCAAAAAAAAAATCTCGCGCCCCGCCACGATTAAACTGGACGGCGATGGCAACCCCATTCCGGACCGTGCAAATGTGTACGAAAAGGCAATGCGTACATTGAACCGGCACTTCGTTGGCAAGATAAATGAACCCTACGAACGCCATGTGTTCAGGGCTATGGCTCAGAAAGACGGTGAGACCGTGGATAAATTCGTTGCAAGACTAAAAAAGCAGGCCAGGTACTGTAATTTTGATAATGCGGAGGTGGACATACGTGACCAAGTTATCGAAAAATGCCTGTCCAATAAGCTGAGGAGGAAATTGTTAGAAAAAGAAGGTTTGACGCTTGAGAGACTGTTGCAAACATCACGTGCCTCAGAAGCTGTCGAGTATCAGCTAGAGTCGATGGGTTCTGGTGTGAAGCAGGAAAAATCCGAAAGTGTGAATCGTGTCACTAAAGCAGGCCACGGTGGGAAAAGGGACAAAAGTCGTTTTCAAAAAGGCGGTGCTAAGGGTGGCAGTTGTTTTAGGTGTGGTCGTCAAGGTCACTTTGGACGGGACCCAGAGTGCCCCGCACGGGGGCAGGAGTGTCGGAAATGCGAAAAAGCTGGTCACTGCACTTCGAAAAAGTTTGTCGTTCGAAAAAGGGAACCAAGGAGGAGCAATCGGCTCCAAAAGGGGGTGCTAAAGGATCGCAAAAGAAACAACGATCGTATTACGTGGAAACACCGAATTCAGATTCGGATTCTGAAGCGTTGTTTGCTGTTCATTCTTCAACGGAAGGATCCGAGATTAAGGTTGATGTGCAGGTGTGCGATAAATCAGTGTCATCTGTTGTGGACACCGCCGCAGCAGTATCCGTTATACCGCATGAAATGTATTAATCACAATTTGCATCAGTGCCAATTCAGGAAAGTGAAATGCGTCTGAAAAGTTATTCAGGAAATGCGATTCCGGTGGTCGGAGAAATTTGTGTGCCTGTTGTGTATAAAGGGGCAAAAAGCTGAGTTACCCCTAGTAGTAGCAAAAGGTGGCGCTATTGGGCCGAAATTGGCTCAGGGTTATCAAGCTTGATTGGAAGCATATTTTTGGTGTTTTTAGTGATGACCCCGAGGTTGAGAAGCTCATTCAGCGTTACCCTTCTGTTTTTAGTGGGAAAACAGGTACTATTACTGGGTTCAAGGCAGACTTGAAGCTTAAAGAGGGCGCTACGCCAATCTTTTGTAAGGCTAGGCCAGTCCCATACTCCATCAAGTCTAGAGTCGGTCTTGAACTTGACAGGTTGGCTGAGGTTGGAATTCTAAAAAAGGTGAAAACCAGTGAGTGGGCTTCTCCGATCGTGGTTGTCCCCAAGGCATCGGGTGAACTGCGAATTTGTGGTGACTTTAAGGTGACAATCAATAAATCGTTGGAGGACAATAGCTATCCATTACCTACGGCAGATGACTTGTTTTCAACGCTGGCTGGTAGCGAGGTGTTCTCTAAGTTAGATTTAACCCAGGCATACCAACAATTGGAGCTCACGGAGGCGTCACAACCGTTGTGTACGATAAATACGCATCAGGGTCTTTACCAATTCCAGAGACTACCTTTTGGCGTAAAAACAGCGCCATCTATTTTCCAGTCTGTCATGGATCGTGTGTTGGTCAATATTCCCGGCGTTGGGTGTATTTTGGATGACATTTTGACGGGAACAAAACCTGAGGAGCATCTGCGTCGTTTGGAGGATGTCTTGAAACGGTTGGCCAAGCACCACATTGTGGCCAAGCTACCTAAGTGTAGGTTCCGCTTACCGGAAATTGTCTATGAGAGATGGGTCTGAGAGACCTATTGCTTTTGGTTCACGTTCTCTATCGGACAGTGAGAAAAATTACGCGCAGATTGAGAAGGAGGCTTGGAATCGTGTATGGTGTGACTAAGTTCCATAAGTATTTATACGGACGGAAATTTGAACTTTACACTGATCATGAGCCACTGACTAAGATCTTTGGGCCACACACCGATGTGCCCACACTTGCCGCGTTGCGCCTACAACGATGGGCATTGATATTGATGGCGTATGATTACACCATCCACTACCGCAGATCCGCCCAGAATGCAAATGCGGACATGCTATCCAGGTTTCCGCTGGATAGTGCACGTGTCGCTGTTGAGAGACCGGTGAATTATTTCAGTCTGGCCGACGAGCTGCCAGTTGCTGCGAGGGACATAGCGGAAGAAACTCGGAAAGATCCAGTTATGTCGCGTGTGTTCATGTACATTCAGAATGGCTGGCCAAGAGAGCTACCTGACGGTAGTCTGCAGCCATATTGGAACCGCCGTGAGGAACTCTCTGTAGATCAAGGATGCATCTTGTGGAAGTTGCGCGTTGTCATACCTCATAAGTATAAACAGAGATTGTTGTCAGAGCTACACCATGAGCACTGGGGTGTGGTTAGGATGAAGTCTATGGCGCGTGGTTACTTGTGGTTTCCAGGAATCGATCAGGACATTGAGACTTTGGTGAGTGCATGTGACGCTTGCCTGGCTATGAAAGATAAGCCAGCCCCAGCACCACTGATTCCGTGGCCGTATCCAACCCGTGTTTGGCAGAGAGTCCATATTGACTTTGGATACTTTGAACGTGTGAATTACCTCATGTTGATTGATTCATACAGCAAGTGGGTGGAAATCGAGTTGATGAAAACGGACACCACTGCTGAGAAAACTATTTGTACACTCCGTAGTTGGTTTGCGCGTCTAGGTCTTCCAGAAACTTTGGTTTCAGATAACGGGCCTCAGTCCACTGCGAGTGAATTTGCCGATTTTATGCGCAGAAACGGAATTCAGCACAAGTTGGTACCGCCATATCATCCCCAGTCAAACGGCGCAGCTGAGAATATCGTGAAATCAGCTAAGACCGCGTTCAAAAAGCATTTTCTGGCGGAGGAGAAAGGACATGAGCGACGTCGTACCCCTCAGCAGCGCGTTGATAATTTCTTGTTAACATATCGTACGACACCCCATACTGTGACGGGGGTAAGCCCGGCTGAGTTAGTGTTCAAACGTCCGCTGAGAACACGGTTCTCCTTGCTACGTCCAGATCTAAACAAGAATGTGACTGATAAACAGGACAAGATGGTGAAAAATCATGATAACCGGGGTGTGAAGGCACGATGTTTTGTCCTTAATGAGATTGTGCGCGTGCGCAACTTCCAACATGGAAGGGAGAAATGGCTCCCAGGTCGTGTGGTTAAGATTCAAGGACCACAGACGTACATGGTTGATGTTGGTGGCCGACGTAGGTTTGTACACGTGGATCAGCTGCGCCGCAGTGGAGAACTGACATTGGGAGCACCAGTAGAACCTGAGCTAATCATGCCAGACATGCCTCTGGTACAGCCTGAGCGTCCGGCTCCGATTCATGCACCAGTCTCAGGGATACCTCCAGCAGGACCTGCTCCATTGCCTGTTTCTGGGAACACCGCTGTTGCCAGTCCAGCCCCAGCTCCGAGGAGATCTGCACGTGTGAGAAAACCACCTGTACGTTTGATTGAACATTGTTGAAGGACATAGCCCCTTTGTGGCATTTGTTGGTTTAGTAACATTCGATAGCTTACCTTGTGTGCGCTGTTCACATACATGTATACGGTTCATGAGACATTTTATAGTAATTAATAGGTTGTGACCGTAGACACTTCCAGTTGCGTAGTATAGTCACTTAGTTGGTTATATGTTTAGTTTGGGTTTTTAAGCTCGGGTGTTTGAGCTATGTTCTAGTTTGACCGTGTTTATAATTTGGACTAGTTAATTACTTTCTGATTAGGAGGGAGAATGTGGTGTTTGTAGACACACCCGTTATACTGTCGTAATAGTCGCATAATATGTTCTGTGGAATTTCGTTGTCTTCTGTAAGCCTGGCGCGATGAGCCAGTTTGTAACTTTCGTATGGTGAAATAAACCACGTTATTATACCTTGAAGATCTGTTTATTGGTATACATAACAGACTCCTACTCAACTTGGTTTTAAGAAAGGGGCAAGAACCTCAGATCATCTTTTTACCATCAGCAGTCTTGTTAATAAATATATAAAAAAGGGTAAAACACCGCTTTTTGCCTGTTTTGTTGATTTTTGAAAAGCGTATGACAGTGTATGGCATAATGGTCTTTTTCTCAAGTTACTCAAATACAATATTCGTGGTAATTTCTATAATGTTATCAAGAAGATGTATTTACAGAGTTCTGCATGTGTTCGCTCAAATGGTCGACAAAGTTCTTTTTTCAAATGTACAAATGGGGTCAAACAATGTGATACTTTGAGCCCTCTTCTTTTTAATCTCTTTATAAATGACCTTCCTACAAATCTCTCCCAGAATATTAATGTTGATGATCATATTCCCAACCTAAATGGCCGGTTCATTGATCATCTCTTCTACGCAGATGACATGAAGTGAAGTCGTTTTTCTTTTTTAGGCAAAATAATTATTTTGCCTAAAAAAGAAAAACGACTTCACTTCATGCTAAAGCAACTTGAGGTTTTCTGTACTTCCTGGAACTTAGAAATAAATGAAAAGAAAACAAAGGTGATGAAGTTAAGTGGTAATGGTCATGCATGTAAAGATGCTTTCTTTTTCAAAGGTATCAAGTTAGAGAACTGCAACTCTTACAAATACTTGGGAGTTGTGTTGAGCTCTTCTGGATCTTTCACACAGGCTAAACTTAATGCGTCCTGTAAAGCTAAAAAAGTCCTTTTCAGCATTCGTTCTTGTTTACGTAATACTGGTATCAATCCAAAAAGTGGGTTAAGTTTGTTTGACAAACTTATATCTCCAATTTGCACTTATGGAGCTGAAATTTGGTCTGCTGAGGACCTTCGAAAAGGCAAATTTCGTGATACTTGGTCCATTGAACAAAAATGGTACGAATCCACCATTGAACATGTAAATATTAGTTTCTGTAAATTTCTTCTTGGTGTTAATAAAAAAGCTGGAAACATTCCCTCTATGAGCGAACTTGGGAGATTTCCTATCGGTATTGACATCATATGTAAACTCTACAACTACTATAATCATTTGAATAACACTGATAATCCAGTTTTGAAGGATGCTTTTTCTGAATCAAAATGTTTAGAGTCAAAGGGCTCTTATTCATGGTTTTCTTTCTATAAGGAAATATCAAAGAAAGTTGATTTCGATTTATGTAATACAAGTTCTTTCTCTAAAACAATCAAGTGTCATATGAGGGAGAGGTATAAATCATTCTGGAAAGAAAACTTTTATCAGAAATATGCAGGTTTAAATGAGGGGAAATTTTGTACATGTTTCATTCAAGGACAAATTATGTTACGAAAACTATCTTGATGATATACACAATAGGGAGCACAGGTTTTATTTTACAAAGTTACGTTTAAGTAATCATTGCCTTCAAATTGAAAAAGGGCGTCACTGCCGTCCCATTATCCCAAGAGATAAGAGGTGGTGTCCCCATTGTTTAACTTTAAAATGTAATATCATTGATGATGAACCACACTTCTTATGCTCATGCCCTTTGCTTTCTGACCTTCGTGAAAACTATTTAAACAAAAATCGTATTGGATTAAACCATGACCTTTCAGATAAGAATCTTTTAATATATTTATTAACTGCTGAAAATTATGTAGCTCGCCTAGTCGCAAAGTTCTGTTTCCAAGATTTTCAAGTAAGAAAAGTTTTATAATAATGTATGTAATAATTATGTTCACCAACCTTCTTATATCCTTAAGTAATTTTTGACTACTATTTGACTACTTCTTTTACTTATTTTTCTCCTTTATTCTTACTTTCTATTTGCACTGCACTCATGTTTATTGTATTTTCATCTTATGTAAAATGTAAATTTTATACGGACTCAATAAACGTTTTGTAATTTGTAATTTGTAATTTGTATCCAATCCGCTGTAGCAGGTGACGTGATGTCAATAAACGCACCGTAGCAGAGTCATCAATCTGACAGTGGTTTCAACAAAATTGAGGCATTAATTTGTCGAGATTGATGCAAAGCGAGTGCTTATAAATACTCTTTTTTTAAAGATGAGACATTTCACTACAACTCTTGCTCATATATAGTAATGTTCACACATACCTCATCATCATCCTGTCGATGTTTCAACGAAATTGGCCCAAACATAAAGCGTCTTTAGAATAAAGTAACTTTTATATTATTTGTAGAACTAGCATAACACCCGTGGCGTGGGTTGTTTTAGGGTGCTGGCTTACTGTGGGGTTGGGGCAATTTGGGTCAAATTAAATGGTATGTCTGGCGGTTGTGATGTTGTCTTGATTTTGATGATTGGGACAATCTGGGTGATATGAGTTGATTGGTCTGAGGGGTTGTGACTTTGACTTCTTTTGATGATTGAGGCAATCACGGTATATGTATTGATTGTTTGTGCTGGGTAGGATGTTGTCCAATAGTGGGTGTTATAGTACTAATACTAGTAGTGATCTTATCTTTCTCCCGCCAACTTGTTATATGCTATGCTGCCATCTATGTTATGGAATGTAGCCTACTACTTTTGACTTATAGACAATACAGTTAGTTCCCGCTCAATACCTATACAGAGACAGACGTGTTGTTGCTTTCTTCTGATTTATTCTTTGTTCTTTGTCTCACGATTGCCCCCATCATGGCGGACTCAAGTAATTCAAAAGTCTTCCCGCCCATAATTTTTTTTTCGATGTTCTTTCCCAGCCCATTATATAGCCTCGACCCGCTACGTGCAAGCGCGAAAAAAAACAGGAATTCCAGCCCAAATGCATTTAAGCTTATGCCACGAAGAAAAACAGGAAAACCTCTCGGTGTAAAAATTGTTTCACGTCACAAGGCCAGCAAACCAATCAAACTCGCCCCAGTGCAGAAATTAAAAAAGGTCAGAACGATATCAGGTGGCTATAGAAAGTGGGGACGGGGTCTGTTTTATATACTTGTTTATTTCGCACAACAAATTGTACAGAGATTTATAGAACTGGTGCTATACAAAAAAATTGTGTAGTGCGTGGTGCAGCGTGAAATAATTCATTTCCATACCGGCCTAGAGGTCTGACATATGGACTTGATCATGACACAATGTCCATTAATCGGACGTACATAAGAAATTTATAATATCAGCTAATTCCCCGTAATTTAACATTCCAATCCCAAAGTCCCTCATCCCCAGAAATTCCCTTATTTGTTCGGGCAACCCTATTTTGTTTATGTCTATTATTCACCCTATCTATTTCTCTTAACATATCCCCAGTATTTGGTATGTGATCCCTATCCCAGCCATATTTGTGAAACAACCACTTAAAACTACAACGCAATGAGGACCGACTCCCCTGGCTTAATCTGAAACATATATTGACATAAATATTATTTGACAAATAATTTCCCGAAATGAACTCGACAAAGCCCTTTTTTAACTGAATTTGAATGCTATTATCATGAATTATGAAAGGTAGGAGAACATTGTGGGTGTGATAGGATAACAATAAAACCTGACGTACACATTTGCGCCGTGCTACATACAATTCTTCCATATAGGGTTTCGAAACATCTAACATCTGATAACCATAAAGTGACATACAAAAACTCTTAAATAACTTATACCTTATGTCCCGATTAGCAAATCTAAATTGTGCCATTAATGTATTAGTCCTTTTATACAAGGCATTAATTAAACCCAGCACTCTCCGATGATGTACGTTCGGACCGATTAAAATTCAAAAATGATCTTCCCCAGTAGAAATACTAATCCTAGTCCCCTCAAATACAATTTCCCGCTGCGGATCTTGTGACCCAAACACCAAGAACCTACTTTTTGACGCATTGAAAGCTATGCATGATTTAATCGAGAATTTGCTTGCAATTTTAAGCATTACCTTTAGCCCAAATAAAGTTGGGGCCAACATAATTATATCATCCGCATAGGCGAAAGCGCCGCGAAAAAGAGTGCCTACATGACAGCCAAAACCAGCTGTTTTTAAACCCTCCAAAAGTTCATCAATATATATTCCAAAAAGTATTGGAGATAATACTCCTCCCTGTTTAACGCCATTGGTAACCGAAAATTCAGAAGATATGTGTTCCCCCCACTGAACTCTTACACGCTGTTGGGTATAAAGATTTAAAAACCTTGCCACTAACGGACACAACCCTTTCTTGATCAATAGACGAAATAATTTGATAAAATGGACGCAATCAAACGCGCGACTCGCGTCAAGCATCATACAATACACCGCAGTGTTACAACTGTTATAATAATTTATCTCTTCATTGACCACCGTACTACACGATGCCGTAGAGAGACCTGACTTGAACCCAAACTGGGCATCAGATGTTTTTAATACATTTTTATACTTTTCGAGAAATATGTTCTCCAAAATTTTACCAATAATGCTGCTCAAGGAGATTCCACGATAATTATCCGATACATTTAGCGACTTCCTGTTGTTTTTTGGAATATGTATTACCCTTGACTGAACAAAGCCACCAGGACAGTGCCCATGACTCATCATGGAGTGCAATAATAGCGAGATGTATACATTTAATCTATGCCCTCCAGTTATAAAATGATCAGACGCTAAGTTCGGATTACTATCCTGTTTTCCTCTTTTCAAACGTTGCACCCCACTCTCAACTTCCTGTACTGATATGCTATGGTTTACGCTGCATTGACCCTCTACACAGTGTGTAGCAATTCCCACAATGATATATCTTTTCATGTCGTTCATTTCATTTGCATTGTATGATACCGAATTGTATAGCCTCTTAAATTTATTACCGAACAGTTCATAGCTGGCTTCTCTGCCCATTTTATCATCCATATTATTTGGAAGAACTCTGCCGTACCCTTTGACTTTTTTTACACCTTTCCAAAATTCACTGTTGTTATCATTGCCAAGAGACTCTGCTAATTTGTTGGCAGCCACTCTGTCTTGGTTTTTCTTATTTCTGTTAGTAGCTAGGTGATACCGTGCCCTTGTGTGACGGCGTACATCAGCTACAACCCCTTGACGTGGTTTGCCGTTTTCCTTCCACAAATTGTGCCAGAATAAAGCCCTTTGTTTACTCTCATTTACTTCCTCACTCCACCCAGCTCTACCCGGATGTCTCCCTTGTACTCGTTCACTTACAGGAATAGTTTCATTACTAGCACACATACAAGCTGTTATTATATCGTCATGAAATCGTTCTATTTGTTCACCATGAGTTGTACAAAAATAATCATTACAAATTATGGCACCCATCGGTACATCGATATGGTTTAGTTTCTCGCTAAGATTCTGCTCATAATTCAATATGTTATCTGGTTCAGCTTTGCTCCATGCCAAGGTTTTTTTTGGCCTCATCCTCATGTGTCAATTCATCGTGAGCAGATCTTGCATTAACTTCTAAACCCATATGAAGACTGGAATGATCCGATGTATTATCTCCCTCGTGGAGAACATTGTAATTTACAATCTTGTTAAAAACACCTTGAGATACGATTAAATGATCCAGTAGGGAACGTTTACCATTTATTTTACTTTCAAAGGTAAAATCAACATTACGTGTATTATGCGTGAGACCACAAATAAGGTTTTCCCGTTCAACGAAATCCAGCAGTGCTCTGGTGTGTTCCGACTGAAGCCTGCTGAAGTCGGTATTCAGGTCTCCCCCTATTTATATAACCTCTCCATTGTTAGTAGCTAGAATGGCAGAAACTTCTTGTAACACTCTATTTAATTCTAATACATTTCCCTCTTACCAAAATCGGTTGGCATATAAACATTGACCAGCAGTAAACCGTCTTTAATAGACTCGCTTTTTGGCTCACCGTAAGGGGAGTCTATATGATAGCGCTGTGTCCGTCGTCGTCGTTGTCGTCGTCGTCGTCGTCGTCGTCTCGTCGTATCCTAACAGTGGCACGTTTCTTAACTGCCAGGGCTATGAACTTGAAACTTTGTACACAGAATGCCCTAGGTCAGCTGACCTCTGACACTGATTTTCGGTCCGATCTGATTCTCTGTTTGGCCACCAGGGGGCCAAATGTCGATATCTAAAAAGTGTGATATCTCGCTTATTAGTGACTTGTTTTCGATAAAACTTTTGTTGTAGGTACTCATAGCAAATATACATCTTACATCATACGGGTTTTTAATTTGACTTTGTTTTCAAGGTCACAGAGGTCATATGGCGTAAATTGGCCATTAGAGTGTAAACTATGGCACGTTTCTTAACCACTAAAGCTATGAACTTGAAACTTAATACATATAACCCCCTATATCACATAGCCTCTGGTGCTGAATTTTGGTTCGATCTGATTCCTAACTTTGCCACCAGGGGGCCAAAAGTGGAAATCTAAAAAGTGTGATATCTCGCTTATAAGTGATTTGTTTTCGATAAAACTTTTGTTGTAGGTACTCATAGCAAATATACATTTTATATTATACGGGTTTTTAATTTGACCTTGCTTTCAAGGTCACAGAGGTCATATGGCGTAAATTGGCCATTAGAGTGAAAACTATGGCACGTTTCTTAACCACTAAAGCTATGAACTCGAAACTTGGTACATATAACCCCCTATATCACATAGCCTCTGGTGCTGAATTTCAGTTTGATCTGATTCTCAACTTTGCCACCAGGTGGCCAAAAGTGGAAATCTAAAAAGTGTTATATCTTGCTTATAAGTGACTTGTTTTCGATAAAATTTTTATGGTAGGTACTCTTAGGACGAATACATCACATATCTTACGGCTTTTCAATTTGACCTACTTTTCAAGGTCACAGAGGTCATATGGCGTAAATTGGCCGTTAGAGGGTAAACTATGGCACGTTTCTTAACCAGTAAAGCTATGAACTTGAAACTTGGTACATATAACCCACTACATCAGATAACCTCTGATGCCAAATTTTGGCCCGATCTGATTCTTTATTCCGCCACCAGGGGGCCATAATGGAAAAAGTAAGAAGTGCAATATCTTGCTTATTTTTAGTGATTCGTTTTCAATAGCATTTTTATGGTAGGTTCTCCTAGCAAGGATACATCACATATCATATGAGTTTTTGATCTGACCTGCTTTTCAAGGTCACAGAGGTCAAATGGCGTAAATTGGTCATTTGATTGTAACTATGGCACATTTCTTAACCACTAAAGCTTTGAAATTGAAATTTGATACACATGACTCCCTACGTCATGTAACACCGAATTTCGATCTGATCTGGTACTCAACTCGGCCACCAGGAGGCCAAAACTAAAATAGGTAAAAAGTGCAATATCTCGTTTATTAGAGACTTGTTTTTGATGATATTCTTATGGTACTTACTCCAAGCAACGATACATCACATGTCATATCGACTTTGGTTTGACCTATGTACTATACATGTACAATGTTTCTTAATCTGGATGAATTCCAAAGCACCAAATCTCTATACGGTGAGCACAATGGCCCCTGGCCGTTTCATTATATTAACAGCACACACTCGTTTTGAGTCATGCTGCACTGGAGTTATACTCGCTTCGCTGCTTGCATTGTCCCCCCCCCGCCCCAGAGAAATGTAGTTCTTAAGACGCAGGCCGTTTCCATTTTCATAAATGGGTCCAACCTGTTCCAAATACTATTTACTTTGACGCCCTGGTCTTAGTTTCTGTGATCTTTTTGCGATTTTATGAGCCTAGCGTCATAGTATCTTGTTCATACATTATCCATATATGTATTTGATGTAATGCGCATGCTCACATATCATCTTAGTCAATAAAGTCACTTCGTATACGGGAGCCATCTAGTTCACTTCGTACTATTTGATATGGTGTCAGAAGTAAACGTTTTTAACAATCATGGACGGCCTTCAACCGCCAAAATCGCTCCAAGTGGACTCGCCGAATCTATCAGAGACGTGGAGGAGATGGAAGCAGCAGTTTGACTGGTATTCCATGCCTCAGGACTCGGAGAAAAGGGCGAAAACCTCCAATGCGCCACGCTGCTACACGCCATTGGTGAAGAAGATGCAGAGATCTTCGGGACTTTCGTATTTACCAACGATGAGGAAGACAAGATTGCTCCCCTCGTCAAGAAGTTCGAGGATTACCTCACATCTAAGAAAAACCTGACTGTCGAACGACACAAGTTCAACTCTAAAATTCAACAGGACGGAGAATCTTTTGACGCTTTCTTGACGGAGCTACGCACTAAAGCGAAAACATATGAGTACGGCAACCCCACGAATTCTTTAATCACGGACAGTAAAAAACTTGCTGAAGAAAGCGAAGGCAAACGGTAAAGACCCCTACATGGCTCTTCTTGCATACCGCGACTCGCCACGTGATGGTTTGCCATCACCAGCTCAATTGCTGTTCGGGAGGAAACTCAGGACACAGCTGCCCATCACTGCAGGAGCTTTAACTCCCAACATTCCGAACGCTCATGAAAATCGAAAGAAACTCATTGAACGCAAGACCACGGCAAAACGCTATCATGACGCGCACGCCAACAAATCCGAATTCACCACGCTAACACCTGGGGATCATATCCGTATTCAAAACCATCAAGGGAAGGACTGGTTACCCGGAAAAGTAGTCTCCACAACTCAACATCCACATTCGTACAATGTTCGTACACCAAATGGAACAATATTGAGGAGGAACCGATCGCAGCTGATGATAGTTCCTCAGGATAGTGAAAGAGAGGCGACCATGCCTAATCACAACCTAGACACCTGATACTGGGGATGTTAAACCTTATGAAGGGTGCACCTAGAGGACTCTCCTGAACAACTCGCTGAACAATCGAAGGATCACGATAACATGACTCAAACCGCGCAGTTAAAAGACTCTGTAGTGACCACCAGGTCTGGTCTACGGTGGCCCATAGAGGACATGCGTTTATTTTCAATATAATAGAAAATTTTCTTTTTTACAATGCGTTTTTTTTCTCTCGAATTACAACCGCCGTCGGATTTATTTCTCACCGCCGAAAAAATAATTTCCACCGGCGGGTAAAAAATAATAATTCCCACCACCGCGGTGGAAATAATATCCACCCGGTGTCAATAACGAATTAGCTCCCGCGGTGGATATTAATTTCCACCGCGGTCGATATTAATTTCCACCGCGGTCGATATTAATTTCCACCGCGGTGGTGGGAATTATTATTTTTTACCCGGTAGTGGAAATTATTTTTTCGGCGGTGAGAAATAAATAATAAATCCGACGGCGGTTGTAATTCGAGAGAAAAAAAACGCATTGTAAAAAGAAAATTTTCTATTATATTGAAAATAAACGCATGTCCGCTATGGACCACCGTACTGGTCGGATCTCTAGACCAAACCCAAAGTACAATGACTTTGTGTAGTTTTTAAATAGAATGCTTGACAATTTTAACTCACACAACGTAGTGAGTGTAATGGTTACGTATGTGTATAAAGTGTAAACAAAATTCATATATCCATCATGTCCATCGAATCTGAAAAAATTTGTGCAGACCCATGACAATTCTGGTTCCGGTACAATTTGTCGCATTCCATACGGGCCGCGCTTGCCGATCCTGCTTTCACGACGCACCGCAACCACAGTTACCATGATTCCCGATGTTGACGCAATTATTTCATGACGTCATGAGCCATTGACCAATCACGCAAGTAGATTTATTCACACCGGCGCCACTGTCTTGAAGTGTATCTAAAAATCGTCTGCTAGAACATACAGGACAACAACGTCGGCGGAGACAGTTGTGACATTTCATTGCAGACGAAGTAAACGTCCTCTTCTTCTCGATTTACGTACTTTACTTCAAAAAGTCAGTTTTAACACTACTGCACAAATATAGAGTGGTCTTAAAGTTCCATTTGGATAGAGATTTGACGGACTGATTTGGAAATTCATTCCAACCATGCAACTGTTTCAGAAATGAGAAAAAGCTCCAGGGTGTCATGACATGCATGATGTGTCTTGCCTCTGCATTTTTGTACTCAGACATGTCAGAGGGCTTTCAACTTTCATATCATTGAAGAAATAATTCATTCCAATCTACAAGTATATCAATCACATCATTTATTTAAAAATCGTCTGCTAGGACATACAGGACAACGTCGGTGGAGACAGTTGTGACATTTCAATTTTCATTGCATAGAGATTTGACGGACTGATTTGGAAATTCATTCCAGCCATGCAACTGTTTCAGAAATGAGAAAAAGCTCATGGGTGTCATGACATGCATTCAATTATTAACTCACCACAAAGAGCTGCTTCTGTCAGCAGATATGAGACAGCTACCGGGGCGGGGACTATTTCTTTATGGGGCCTTATTGTTCCGCGTCTCCAAGGAATTCTATTTTTAGAGTCCAATGGGGGGGGGGGTTGGGGGGGGCCTTCCCCCCCCCCAATGTACTGACTAAAACCTGTCACTTTCAGAGAACGGGGGAGGGGGTTTTGGGGGACTCATCCCCCAATGTACTGGCTAAATATGTCAGAAGGACGGGGGTTTGGGGGATCCCCCATGTCAAACAGTTGTGTGAGTTCACTAGAGATTGCTCTTTACATATTAGTCATAAGATTGATATTATTGAGGTCAAAGAATCTAGTATAATCATTCACACTAACAGAACTAATACATAACCATGTGTATCCAGGATTTTACTATAGCAGCATAGCAATGTATACCAATGTAAACCATTACTCATCTAATTTTGCATCATGAACGGGTCACAGGAGCTCCAGACACAACATTGGTCAGCTGGTTACCTGCACTAATTCATATTCGTGCATTTATTACTATACTCATTCAGGGCTACTCATCTCAGGATTCTGATGAGCTGAGACTTATAAGGTAGCGGCATAGGTAGTAGAATTTATAATGAGTGATTACGTATAACTGGTAACCACTGGTAACCACTGGTAACTT
This sequence comes from Lineus longissimus, assembly GCF_910592395.1. Taxonomy (NCBI): domain Eukaryota; kingdom Metazoa; phylum Nemertea; class Pilidiophora; order Heteronemertea; family Lineidae; genus Lineus; species Lineus longissimus. Next base: position 15,028,075 of record NC_088308.1, on the reverse strand, counting down.
TACTTATTTACATCTTAGCATTCTGATGTGCTAGTTCGTGTTTAGTGTTTAACCCCTGTTTGATCTTATCATAGTTAACTGAACTTCATTGATTGATTTATTTTGATACTAACGCAACGCTGTTAGATGTCATAGTATCTTGTTCATACATTATCCATATAATATATACATATTATGTATTTGATGTAATGCGCATGCTCACATATCATCTTAGTCAATAAAGTCACTTCATATACGGGAGCCATCTAGTTTACTTCGTACTATTTGATACCTAGAATCTGTGCCATTTGAAGCGGATCTCAATCCCCAGTTTGGCCTCAATATATAACATACCTTCCATCTGCCACGCGAGGTTGGGCGTAGTTGTGCGAGTGTCAATTATGCTCGTCCAAATTCTAGGCTATATAGCAAAAAATAGCCGAGATAACCCCATGTTTTCACATCAAATAAAGAAACTAGATGCATTTTGCTATCTGCGGTGGTAATGGCATTCCCAAATCATTCATTTTGAACCGATTGAGGCCCGTTTGAAGATCGCACACATCATGCCATTTCTTGGTTAATTAGTTACTATTTTCAGAATCCAAGTATTGTCAAAGGTGGCGCCACCTATCCGAAACTTATGAATTAAATGCAATGAAAATGCTGCTGACTTCTTCTCTGGAATCATATGAACCCAGAAATGTATTGATTATGGTGCCTATGATGTATGATTAGGCCTCATCAGGAACTGAAAGATTACCTCGTGTCGGTTGCCCGGGGCCTATTTGACACTGTCCTCCACACTGTGTATAGGGCCACCTCAGCGCCTCTCGGTCTCACCACCAAAAAACTAGTTCTTCAATCTCGAGTAATTACCATGGATACAGATGGGCCGCCTACTCTAGCCCTATTGCTACTTGTTCAAATGTAAATGTCCGATGTTTTTTGTTAAGGGGTAGCTCTGACGATTATTTGAGGAAAACATCAGTTTCTTCTGTGCACTGACGCGGTGAGCAGGCCCCGCATTCTATTTATAGCTCAAGAGGAGTTGACATCGACTGGATCCTGTGAGATTGCACAGGTTCTCAAGGTAAAATTTCGAGGGCAAAAAACTCAAACAAAAGCCACAACGACAGCGTATTTTTATATGAAAGATTGAAATAGTCGTCAGTTGATTTTCTCAAGGTGATGAGTAGATGTGTATGATTTTTTTTCACCATCCTTGTTAGTCTAGAAGTTATAAGGCATAAGGTGAAATTTGCGTTAACATACAGGGTGTCTCATGCATTGTGCTAAATCAGTCTATGCATGACTGTATGTGTAGCCGACGTTGAAACATGGTCAGATGTATTCTACAAGTGACAAGCTATTCAGAAAATGTATAGGTTTGTGTGATAGTAAGGTACTGCCAAATCTACAGCCGCTGGAACAGGGATATACATGAAATGACGTCGCGTCATTTTGGAGTCAGGTAGGCCTGGATGCGAAATTTTTTTCTGCAGGATACTTCTGCCACAGTGTACATCTGACAGCCAATCACAATTGGCGCGATCTTTGACGTCACACTGTTTATTTATGCATGATAATGCAAATACAATGGACGATACCGAGTCGCATGCCGAGTGCCACTTCAACTGTGAATGTGACAATAGTTCATTGTCTGACCCCAATTATGCTCAACTCAAGGTTTGTGTCGTAGTGTTTAGGAATGAATTGCACAGATTCATTGTAAAATTGATGATATTATGCGTACAAAAGAGGCATCAGCTGATCTGATCGCTACATTGCAGTGCATGCATTGATTTGTGAAATTTTAAGGGGTACTGACACTGACAGTGTTGCAACACCAGAAAAACCCGACCAACGCCGTCCGATAGAGGCCGCCAGTGTAATCAGTCACGTGCCGCCATTGACGAATCAGCTCGCAGCAATCAATCACAATGGCAGCCTCAACGAGATGCGGTATCCGTTTGAATTACGCTTTGTTATCTGATATAAAATTGCCGAATTACAAGAGAGAAAAACGAGTAGTCCATAATAACACCAGTCAAGAGTTTTATGATATCTCAAACCTGGATGCCAACAAGACCAACCTCCACCCCACCCCACCCCCACCCCACCCCCACCCCCAAAGTAGGAGAGGCCAAGACCACAGTACACCCCCCACAAAATGCCCAACCTTTTTACATTAGACAATTAGATATAGGAAAGCTACCATCAGTAATAAACTTTGGGTGCAGGGAAACTGGACTCAGGCAGTCATGATTAGCATGATCATCAAGTGAAAAATGAATTTTCAAACTTCATTTAAAATCTAGAGTGAAAAATTTAAATCTCAGTAGTATCAGAATGATGGTGTTTCACATTAGCATGAAACAAGCACGATTTAAAACTAGGTATATTGCATAGATCAACCCCCCAAGCTCCCTAGTGACCCCCTCGCAATGACCAATTCAATTTTTTGCTGTCACATCATTAAAACCTCCAATTTCGGCATGCAAGTGGACAAAGAAAAAAATGTTCCAAAACACCAGAAGCAGTGTTATTATGACTCTAGATGGTATTGCCCTCTCGCGGATCTATCGGCAACTAAAATATTATCTCTAGAAATGCCAGTTTTTGAGCCGTAAAAGCGCCTCAAAGGCTTATTTTCCTGATTTTCCCTGTTTGAACTTCATCAATGCATGCAAAGCGGCGGTACAAAGGTGGACAAAGGATTTTTTTGACTAAATTCACTGAAATTTTGCACAGTATTAGCTAGACATTAGAGGAAACCAATGGGCTATCGGCAAAGTGCGTAATGCTCCCCACCGCCTGATTAACTCTGCTTTTGGAGATTGCCCTAAGCTAAGCGCACTACTGCGTTGATCGGCCGAGATGGTAATTAGTGCGCATGCGCAAGTTCGAGGTCGGGGATTTCTGGTATTGGCCAATGTTGATAATTATTAAAGGGACAGTGTATCCGATGTCTCACGATTTGTGAAATTTTAAGGGGCAGTGACACTGACAGTGTTGCCAATGTTGATAATTATTAAAGGGACAGTGTATCCGATGTCTGCTGTTTGTTGAAGGTATCAGGCCTATTTTGGTAGTTTGAACATTGTTGAAGGGCCATTGTATAAAACACATTTTGACAAGCAAACAAAATAAATTGAATGGTGGCGCCACCTATGCATATACAGCAGAACTAGTTACACGGTTGACAGATAAACATTCAACCTCGGCTATTTTGCCGAGCACAGTGCGCCTTTAACAGACAAGTCCAATAAATACAGTCCACTCGACATTGACGACAATGAAAATACATGTTAAGATACTGCAAATAAATATATTTTAGCTAATATACTCCTCTAACCATTTGCTAACTTGTTCTTTCCAAGATTATCAGAACACGTGGCATTGTTGACATTATTGCGCCATGTGGAAAGATGATGTCAACAAAGACACGTGCTTGCCTTGAATTCTGATTGGCTGTCAGATGTACACTATGGCAGAAGTATCCTGCAGAAAAAAATTTCGCGGCCTGGATCTCCACACCGGCTATTGAGGTATCGTTAGGGAGTTTTTTTCCAAATGTACGTGATGATGACGTGCCCCATTAACAGGACGTAACATCTATTTTAAAATGCGTTACCAAAGTGAATGCATGAGGACAACCCATTTGTGTCGTATATCACTGGAAACGCCCGATTCCCCTGATTCTGCAGGATGTTAAATCGGGCATTTTATTTCTTTAAATAAATCATAAGCGTCGCATTTGCTCCTAGCTCTGTTCACCATCCCAAATGGCAATATTGCCAATTGGGCCGGACAATCACGAAAAACCCCAAATATTATACACTTCTTCCTGAATAATTCTTACAGAGACCATTCTCGCATGAAAGACAGTTGCTTACGCTACACAAAAAAAATCAAAAAATCGAGGGTCAACCATTGAACTTTTGAGATATGTTGAATTTTGCACAAATCAGCGAAAAACGCACCAACTGGCACTGGACGGCATTTCAACACGGGGCCGACGCACATCCCAAGTTCAGTGTACACATACGTCGGCAACAACAGTATAACTGATAAATGCGTAGTTTCTTGTTAGCCGCCTATTGAGTAGCGCTCTAGGTTTTAGAAACTCCATAAAAACATGTCTTTGCCAAAACAACTGCTGAATCAACAGACTTGACGTACTGTAAGGACCGAGAAATCAATGATTTTAGGAACTACGGTTAAAGGTTGGCCGCGCATGAATACAAAAAAACCTCCCTAATGAGACCTGAGACCATATAGCGTCAAGATTGGGGCTAGGCACGACCTTGCACTTGCCCGTGACGTCATGCAATGATTATACAAATGAGCAAACCTGCCTCATTTAGTCTTAACCGGAATTCACCAAATCGCCGGAAGCATGGACGAATTTTTCGTGAGCCTCCCACGAATAATGCGTATGCATGGATTTGCAGGTATAGGGGGCCTAGTAGATAGCCCAAAATAATCCCAAATTAGTGTTATAGGCCTATGTGTGAAACAGTGGAATTCGTCCAGTCACGGTGGTGGTGAAAATCAGAAAATGCATGTTCTTGTTTTAGTTTAGGTTAAAGGCTTCACCGACGTCACATATGATGACGTTGCCGATTGTTTTGCACGGCCATTTTGGCCATAACACGTGGTCACGGCATAAAAATAAGTGCATAGGCTGGTGGCGGTTAAAACGTCGCGTCGTGACGTCACGTGAAGAACCTGGCCTATTGGAGAGCGTGGTAGTATAGAAAAATGACGCTCGCCATGGAGGGTGAAAGACGAAAGACATTAGGGAGTTTCAGCATCGCTCACGATTACGATTACGATTACGATTTCAAAGTCGTAATCGTAATACTCTCAAAACCGGTAGGAACCAGAAATTTTGTTTCCGCATTCACACCAACGACTTGGTGTACTGTAGTATAGGCCCTATAGGCCTACTCTGCTCTCATGCTCTGGGTGCACTTTTCTCGGCGCTAAAACATGATCAAAATCGCCGTTGATCAAATTAAATGCAGTTCCTCTGTTTGACAGATATGTTCTAAATTATTCTTCAATGAATATTTCACCTTGAATTTGATATGTAGCGTGGAAAATTGGCTTTTCGCTAATCCATGTAATCGTTTTTCGACTTGCGAAGATCAGCCGGAATCCTCGTAAGAACGAGACGAAATTACCATCGACGATTTCGCTGGGGATGACGTAGCACCAAAAATCGATGACGTCAAACACAAATCGTAATCGTAAGCGATGCGGAAACTCGCTATTGTAGAACCAGGCCGCTTTGTCACCCCACATGAAGGCATCATTGGCTCACCGTTAGGGGAGTCTATACAATAGCCCTGTGTCCGTCGTATCCTGTGGCACGTTTCTTAACTGCTAGTGCTATGAACTTGAAACTTTGTACACAAATTTTTACAAATTACAAATTAAAAAAAGTTTATTGAGTCCGTTTAAAATTTACATTTTACATAAGATGAAAATACAATAAACATGAGTGCAGTGCAAATAGAAAGTAAGAATAAAGGAGAGCAATAAGTAAAAGAAGTAGTCAAATACTGAAATAGTAGTCAAAAATTACTTTAAGGATATAAGAAGGTTGGTGAATATAATTATTACATACATTATAAAGCTTTTCTTACTTGAAAACCTTGGAAACAGAACTTAGCGACTAGGCGTGCTACCTAATTTTCAGCAGTTAATAAATATATCAAAAGATTCTTGACTGAAAGGTCATGGACACTCTCACTCGATATTCACATTTCTTAACCGCGAAAGCTTTCTATTTGAAACGTGGTACACTTAATTCTTTAACCTTCTCATTTGTTTTTCTGTAAACCAGGAACCGTGAATTATGTGGTAAATACTTTTTCCCTCAGTTATATTAAGAGATGAAGAGATAACCCCATAAAACTATTTAGTTTTGGATAGCCCTTGGTCTAAGCTTTCAAATTATATCAAATTTGTCAGCCTGTTAGGATCAGGGGCCGGTTGCACAAAAGTTATGGTGATAAAAGTATGTTAGTTTATCTTATTATGTTAAAGTCCCTAACTTTTAGCGTTAGCTAACATAACGCTAAAATTGAGTTGCACAAATCAATGTTAGGCCCAATGTTAACTAACGCTACTTTTAAGTAAATCAATGCAAGTTGCTAGGGACATTTCCCATAATGCATTTGGTCCTCCTATCGAAAGCAAGACATGCAAGATGGCTGCCCCCATTGAGAATCATTCATCTCAAAAGCAAAAAAGGGAGAGAAAACCAAATTTTTCACACTCAGAGACCCAAGTTTTAGTTGATGTTGTAATAAATGAACTTGGGATCTTGCGATGCAAGTTTTCGTCAGATGTGAGAAACAAAATGAAAAAAAACAAATGGGATGAAATTGCCCTTATGGTTAGTTCCTTGGGAGTGGCCACAAGGACCGGGGATAACTGCAGGGAAAAATGGAACTGGAGCTGGAGGAACTTGTGCGGGTTGTTCTGCTTCTTCCATGGCTTCGCCTTCGCGATCTGCAGGCATGGGCAGTGCAGCTGCATGTGCAGGATCAGGAGCATGTGCAGGATCAGGAGCATGTAGGCCAATCTGGTCATCTTGCATCTCCTGGTCGTTCTCAGCAGCATTGGCTGGGTCTGGGATGTGATCAGCATCAGGACGTGGCTCACTGGGGCATATTATTCTGATGTGAGTGCCGTCGATGCATCCCAATACTTTGGGAAAATGTGATTGTGAGATCGCATAGAATCCAGCTTGAATTCGACGCCTCTCCTCCACCGACTGGGGCCACACAATAAAATCGTCCCGTGCAGCATCTAACAGGCCAGCCACCCCGTGCACCACATGACTTACACTAGCTTTGTCTACACCGAAAGTGTCCCCAATAACTTCAAAGAAAGCTCCAGATGCAAAATAACGGAGAGCAATCAAGACTTGCACCTCAGGCGAAATTGCATGGCTTCTGTCGGTCGCACTTTCAATGTCCTCCCTGAGCATTTCAACTATCAAAACAATGGTTTCTCTGCAAAAACGGTATCTTTTAAAAAGTTTATTGTCAATGAAGAACTCCAAGTGGTTGATTCTTTGTCTAAAATGCCGTGGAGCTTGAAAAAATGGCTGGAAAGCCACAAACAGGGCCTGGTTGTCCACCATTTTGTTTCAGCTAACTCCAAAATAGGGATTTATCTTGGGGTTAGGAGGTCAGTTAAAGTTAGCGCTACTTTTAAATAATTTTTTTTTTGTAACCCAAATTAACTTTTTGGAGTTAAGTTAACGCCAAGATAAACTAACAGTGATTTTTAACTATTTTTTACTTTTGTGCAACCGGCCCCAGGTCATGACCTTCAGGATGACCTTGACCTTGAGTCAAGATAGGGGTGAACCTTCAGAAGACAGGCTAGAGGGCCCAAAAACATATGTCATTTTTGCCTTTTCCATGAACTCTTACAAATACTCTGTTGTAACAATAAAAGTTTGTTCAAAATGATATAGAATTGTAAGTTATATATATTTAAAAAAATTTCGGGTGCCTTGGACCCCTCAACCCACCTCCCCCAAGCTTCCCCCACTGCTTCTCCGACCCCCCTCCCCAAACGGTCAAAAGGTGACGAGACATGTGTTCAAAGCGTCAGCTAGAGCCTCGTGGAGAAGAATGTCGCCATCTATACGATCAGCGATGGAACTAGGCCAGCCTCTGTAAGGCATTACAATAGTAATTACCGAATGTGCAGATATGTACGTAAGTCGGTTAAAAGCTAAACCCTCTAGGTCAGATAACCTGCGACGCCGAACTTCGGTTCAATATGATTCTCAACTTGGCCAAAACTGAAAAAGTAAAAAGTGCAGTATCTTGCTTATTTGTGACTTGTTTTCAATAATATTTTTATGTAGGTACTCCTAGCAAGGATACATCACATGTCATATCGATTTTGATTTGACCTACTTTTCAAGGTCACAGAGGTTGAATAGCATAACATTTCCATTTGGCCTGAGGAATTGTTGCCTCACTGTCTGTGTTGGTTGCCTCACTATAACCGCTCATGTGGAACTAAAATGTTGACCATCAACGAGGCTTCTTCTATTCTAAAAATCTGTTATTGACTAACGAATAATGTGGTTTTAAAAGCTTTTTGACTGCTTCCATATTTTTCACCAACCCAAGCGGTTATGGTTGCCTAACCATAACCGCTGAATTCAAAATGAAGCTTTATTGGCGCATAGTCAACCCAGATGTTTTTTATACTATGGCATGTATATTTTACCAGCATGAGTTCTGAATCACTAAAAATCTATACAATGAGCACAGTGGCCCCTGGCCTTTTCGTTTGTTAGACTCTGGCCAGACTCCTTATTTAAAAGACTCTGTTATCAAGAAATAATGGTATGTCCGTATATCTGCACATTGGCAATGTTGAATGGGGATGATCACTTAGCAAGTTGGTTCAGACTCTTTATTTAAAAGACTCTGTTATCAAGTGTTAATGATATGTCTGTAGATCTATCTACACATTGGCATTGTTGAAAGGGTATGATCACTTAGCAAGTTGGTTCACATACGTTTTGCCAACTCAAATTTTACACTGTTGGAAATAACTTTTGAAACAAAAATTATCTAGTTAAGTTAGATTGTAAGTCCTAGTACAATATGGGTAGATGCGGGAGGAAATTCCTTTAGAATTGATGATTTTATTAGACAAATCATGGGAAAAAGTAAAGTTTCTTAAAAAGGCAAGAAAAATGATGCCGCAGCCAAACAAAAGGCAGTCAATGATAGGATCAACCATATAATAACGTTGACATGATAAAAAGCATCGTTATTATCCATCAGCTAGATGTGATGAAGGGGGAATTTCCCTTTTATGCTCTATAACATCCAAATGCCAAAATTAAGAAAATCAATGACGTCTATGGCGCACCTTTTTCCAAATATTGCATAAACTGAGATTATAAGGTATAGTCCGATTGCCGATAGAGTCCTAGAGGATTACATGGATGAACTGAGCGAAATTGATAATTATTGCTTCTCAAACTAATATCTATTTCATCTGAGGAAATCTATTTGCCAGAGGTATCATATTATGCAATTTATATCAGCAAGGGGAGTCATTCTATGCGTGGTAGATGATGGATCCCATTCAAATAAAAGACAAAGAAATCTGCTAACTCATCAAATTACAAGAAACACGCATTAATCAAACATCTCTCATAAGTTGTAACATATCATCACAAATATGAAACTTGTGTAATCCAAAATAGTGTAATTATTCCTTAGCTTGGTTAGTATTGCATAATAAATTTTTACCAAAGCAGACAAAGGTAAATGACATGACTGTGACCAACATAGCATTTAAAATCCCTCATGAAATGATCAACTTATGTTTACAAGTGGTTTAATGCTGGCTGTTCTATTGGGTGTTCACCCCCAATTGCACCAAGGAAAAGTATAAGAAAATCCTCTCTTTGGTTGAATTTATGCTTTAAATGACAAAATGCAATGACTTTTATGATCCAAATCAGCAATATAAACCTTGGACCATACACCTGGATCTTTGTTTGGAATAATATCAGGTTCTTACTTAGGATTTCAGCACTTTACAAATCTCACAAAATTGCCTTGATAAAAACGCTCAAATGAAAAAAGTTAATATTTTCAAATGTCCATACTATACTTGGAGCTACTAAATCTACCATACCAATGGAATTTTTTTTTCAAAAGTTAATTCCAACTGTGTAAAATTTGATTTGGTAAAATGTATGTAAACCATCCGCTAAGTGACCATCCCCTTTATATTCAGTATGTACAGAATTTGATATTTTCATTTCAGTTACAAATTTTTAATTTGATTTCAAATTTGTATCAAAAGGTGTATGCCTTTAAAAGAAAGGAAATAGTCCATACAAAATATGACCACATTTGTGCAAATAGACCAGATAGTCCCTGAGAAAATGCAAGTATAGTGGTCAAAACAAATGAGTGTGTTACAAGTTAACCCTTTTAATGGACCTGTTTAAGACAATATGGATATTTTTTTTCTGGTTCATCTAGTGAGATTCTTGTATGGGTTTTTGTTACCATTGGTTCCATCAGATACAACACTGTAGCACACAGCTTTCATCACGTAACTATCAAATATATCTATTTCAGTCATTCCTGTCAAATTCAATATGGACTGCTTTGCTGGTCATAACCTTTTTGTGAAGGATCACAACTTAAGCCGAGAAGTAGACCCAAGAAGACCAAATGACAGGACGTTATATGTTGTGAATGTGCCTCCATATTATAATGAGGTAATTGTGATTTTTATGAAAAGTTTGTCTGATCTGAGTGTATACTGAAGTCAAATAAAAATTGATGCGAAACCATGTTGTGTACATGAAAAAATGCTTTTAAAAACAAAAATCAGTTCGGTTAAAGGTGCTTCAGCCTACCTTTTACACTTTCTCGGACAGTGAAAATGTACATTCACATTTCCTGATTATGAGTCTGTCGCAGATCAATTTACCTGAATCGCCCTGATTAACCTGTGAACAATGGGTTCCACAATTTGGCTCACCGTAGGGGAGTCTACACAACACCGCTGTCTCTGTCATCCGTCGTCGTTGTTGTTGTCGCTGAGTCTATACGATAGCGCTGTGTCCGTCGTCGTCAGCGGCGTCGTCGTCGTCGTCCGTCGTATCCTGTTTCAGAAACAGTAGCACGTTTCTTAACCGCTAGGGCTATGAACTTGAAACTTTGCACACAGCACCCCCTAGGTCAGGTGACCTCTGACACTGAATTTCGGTCCGGTCTGGTTCATGACTTGGCCACCAGGGGGCCAAATGTCGATATCTAAAAAGTTTGATATCTCGCTTATTAGTGACTTGTTTTCGATGAAATTTTGTTGTAGGTACTCATAGCAAATATACATCTTACATCATACGGGTTTTTAATTTGACCTAACTTTTCAAGGTCACAGAGGTCATATGGCGTAAATTGGCCGTTAGAGTGTAAACTATGGCACGTTTCTTAACCACTAAAGCTATGAACTTGAAACTTAGTACATATAACCCCCTATATCACATAGCCTCTGGTGCTGAATTTCAGTTTGATCTGAACCTCAACTTTGCCACCAGGGGGCCAAAAGTGGAAATCTAAAAAGCGTGATATCTCGCTTATAAGTGACTTGTTTTCGATAAAATTTTATGGTAGGTACTCTTAGGAAGAATACATCACATATCTTACAGGTTTTCAATTTGACCTACTTTTCAAGGTCACAGAGGTCATATGGCGTAAATTGGCCGTTAGAGTGTAAACTATGGCACGTTTCTTAACCACTAAAGCTATGAACTTGAAACTTGGTACATATAACCCCCTATATCACATAGCCTCTGGTGCTGAATTTCAGTTTGATCTGATTCTCAACTTTGCCACCAGGGGGCCAAAAGTGGAAATCTAAAAAGTGTGATATCTCGCTTATAAGTGACTTGTTTTCGATAAAATTTTATATAAGGTACTCTTAGGACGAATACATCACATATCTTACGGGTTTTCAATTTGACGTACTTTTCAAGGTCACTGAGGTCATATGGCGTAAATTGGCCGTTAGAGTGTAAACTAATGCACGTTTCTTAACCACTAAAGCTATGAACTTGAAACTTGGTACATATAACCCCCTATATCACATAGCCTCTGGTGCTGAATTTCAGTTTGATCTGATTCTCAACTTTGCCACCAGGGGGCCAAAAGTGGAAATCTAAAAAGTGTGATATCTAGCTTATAAGTGACTTGTTTTCGATAAAATTTTATGGTAGGTACTCTTAGGACAAATACATCACATATCTTACGGGTTTTCAATTTGACGTACTTTTCAAGGTCACTGAGGTCATATGGCGTAAATTGGCCATTAGAGTGTAAACTAATGCACGTTTCTTAACCACTAAAGCTATGAACTTGAAACTTGGTACATATAACCCCCTATATCACATAGCCTCTGGTGCTGAATTTCAGTTTGATCTGATTCTCAACTTTGCCATCAGGGGGCCAAAAGTGGAAATCTAAAAAGTGTGATATCTCGCTTATAAGTGACTTGTTTTCGATAAAATTGTTATTGTAGGTACTCTTAGGAAGAATACATCACATATCTTACGGGTTTTCAATTTGACCTACTTTTCAAGGTCATAGAGGTCATATGGCGTAAATTGGCCGTTAGAGTGTAAACTAATGCACGTTTCTCAACCAGTAAAGCTATGAACTTGAAACTTGGTGCATATAACCCCCTACATCAGATAACCTCTGATGCCGAATTTTGGCCCAATCTGATTCTTTATTCGGCCACCAGGGGGCCATAATGGAAAAAGTAAGAAGTGCAATATCTTGCTTATTTGAGTGAATTGTTTTCGATAAAATTTTTATGGCAGGAACTTCTAGCAAGGATACACCACATGTCCTACGATTTTTGGATTTGACCTCCTTTTCTAGGTCACAGAGGTCAAATGGCGTAAATTGGCCGTTAGAGTGTAACTATGGCACGTTTCTTAACCACTAAAGCTATGAACTTGAAAGTTGGTACATGTAACCCCCTACATCAGATAATCTCTGACACCGAATTTTGGCATGATCTGATTCTTGATTTGGCCACCAGGGGGTCAAAACTGAAAAAGTAGGACGTGCAATATCTCGCTTATTAATGACTTTTTTTCGATGAAATTTATATTGAAGGGACTCTTAGCAATCACACATATTGATCTTGTTGATGTCATAGACAGTTATTGGTTGGATCATAAACTTATATATACTGCCCTGTCTTATTACTTGACATCAATACACATCTAAAAAAAGTCTTCATGCCTGATTGTGTTCACCATATTCATCTCTAACCCTTTCGCTGCGCCGCTCAAAATTATTTCAATATTGATTCCTTGCTGCCCCCAAAATACTGTAAAAGCCAATTTGAACATAGGTAACTTTGAGGCCAATATCCAGCCTGAAGGAGAAGAGATAGAGCTTTGGACTATTGGAAGAGGTTGTTGGGGACAGCATGGACTTTCAAATTATGCATTTGTCAATCACCTGAAATTATGTTAATTAACTAAATAACGCTAATTAGTATTAATCAACGAGGAGAAAACACCATTTTTCATCTTGACCCAGGCTATCACTATCATCCCCCTCGGATCCTGAATCATGCACACTTTCAATCCCCATGCACGCTGTGTACATCGGCATTATGTTCAGAATCATAATCACTAATCAGACTCGTCTTCTTACGCCTCGAATTCACTATTTCATCAATTATTGATTCTGCAGTTCGTCGAACACGTGACTGAGGCATTTAAATTTGTTTACAAAAGTTTTCACCTAGAAATCGGAAGTTCTAGCGGTAAACAACATGGCAGGACACCTAGCGACAAGTTCCTGTACTAATTTGCTATTGAAAACATCGTCTGATTCAGGTCTCTCCCAAGTCGCAGTTCTGCGTACATCCGCACAGATCGGAATTTTTTTTTGGTTGCAAAAATGTGTACATCCGCAGCGAAAGGGTTAAACTAAGCATGATCCTGCCTACTAAAAGATGTATACGGTGAGCACAATGGCCCCTGGCCGTTTCATTTTACAGATTAACTGTTGTTGGTTATTGCAAGAGGAGTCGCTGGCACATTTCAAGTCCAGTAAAGCAATTGTGGTTCCCACATCAGGGTAAGGTGTGCTTACTTGTCTTACTGCTTTCCATTCCCGGAGAGCGTTATCAAATATCTGCCGCAAGGCAGCAAATATCTGTCGCAAGGCATCAAATATCTGCCGCACCAATAAAGTTCATTTTGTTAACCAACTATTTATCTTCTTTTCTTCACATACAAAAAAGACCATCCCAAACATTTGGCTGCACCACTTCATCAATGTCCAGACAACAATCGGTTTATTTGACCATTGTAAAGCACCAGGCCCCACCTTGCAAAATACACTGTACTAATTATGAACTTTGTGTCCATGTACATGTTATTAGTTCCACCTACGCTGCATGAAGACAAGGACTCCACTCGTTGATGTCACCACACAACTTTTGACGTCATCACACACCCCACTACTGCAACGGCAATAGAAAAGATGTTACGTCATAATAGCAGGGTGACATCAACTCAGTACTTCAGCATGCACAGATATAGCAAGAAGGTCTTTCGCACCAGCACTTCTGTGTGCTAGACGTTACAGCTTCACGTTGCCTCATAATAACAGGGTACCAACACATACTTAGCCCTTGCCTTCACCTATCCATTTCAGCTGAGCGCCTCTTGTTATGGTTGCATTAAGAACAAACATGACCCCTGCCTACACCAATGCATTTCAGCTGATCGCCAGGCCCTTGGGCCTCTTGTTATGGGAGGTACTCAAAGCAAGGATACGTCACAAGTCATTCCGATTTTGATTTGACCAATATACTATACCTGTAGCAGGTTTCTTAACCCTTTCAGTGCCTGTCCCCGGGCGCCGTGGGTAAATATTGGGTCTAATAGTGCCAGCTATAGAATCCCGGGTTCTATAGTTAATACACAAACAACAAGAGTGCCATCTTCGAACAAGTTCCATAAAGGATATCTGGTTTTACAAATCGGCTGTGCAGGTGTTTTTCAGTTCTTTTTTAAAATTGTTAGGTGTGTCTAGCAGTACTGAAAGCATGTTTGATGCTTGTCCTTGATTTTGCTCTGGTACTGTAGGTGGGACAATAGCTGGCACTGAAAGGGTTAACCAGCAAGATTTCCTAACCACCGAATATCTCTACGAGGGGCACAATGGCCCCTGGCCGATTCATTTCAAGTTTTTCTCCAATAAGGTTTTGATCGTCTGCTGTAGAAATTCTCTTTCACACCACAAGGAGGATACCGCGGTGACGTCACATCACGTGCTCACATCCCATATTACTGATCGCTATGGCCAATCAGATTCAGTCTACTGACAGCACCAGCACTGAACACATCTCTACGTCTCACTGTCTGGTGCGCTCCTGTACACAAAAACACCAATAGACATGAAATATTGCAATACCTAGGATGGATTCTTCCTGTGTAAAATAAAATTTTCAGAGCAGATTAACTTCCACGAATAAAAAAGACGTTTGGCGTGGCCAAAGTGCGGAAATAATGTCTCCGCTAAAGTACACTACGAAATACACTAGGCAATGCACTACGCGATACACGGTAGAGATGCAGTTGAGTTTGTTATTGTTCGACTTAGAAGCCCGCCCATATCATAATATATTCATGTATTCATGAAGTATGAACTCATTTCTGTCCCATACAACTCTAAGAATAGTCAATTTCTCCTTAAATCATCACCGAAACCGCGATATTGGCAGGAAGATTTTGTTCTAGTGTCCAAAATGCATGATCTTACAGGGGCGCTAACTCGACAAATAGAGGGGATCTATGGGGATCTATGCGAGTTTTAGGTCCTACAGGTCTCGAACTTGTAAAATCTGTAAACATGCCTCCAAATCTCATTATGATAATGAAGAGATTGCCCCATATCTGGGAGACTGTTTTGAAACCATCGCTAATTTTGGAAGATCGGTGCCCGGTTTTAAAAACCCTATTTTTCCCCATCAAAACGGCACTTTTCATTATTTGAATGATAACTTATTGTCTGAAGACTTATTTCATAGCAGAAAAGTGCTAATAACTCTGATTTGATGCGAAAAATCTAACTTTATTTGATGACTTGATTTTCCCTTCGCCGTGGATCGAGTTTGTTTACGATATGCAGCGCCATCTTGGAAAAGCTGTGACGTCACCGCGGTATCCTCCTTGTTCACACCCATTACAGTCTTTGATTCAGCACCTTGTGGAAGGCTTACTTGTCATCTCGCTGTAAAACAAGGTTGGTTGTCACTTTTGCTTTCTTTTCAGGAGAGTCTAAGAAGAATTTTTTGTGATTACGGAAAGATTCTTCAAGTTATTATACAGGATGAATTATCCTTGTCAACCAATAATGATGGAGAGTCTAAGTTTTTTAAGAAGATTGAGACAGCAAAGGTTTGTATAATCTTTAGATAAAATTGGTGATCTTATGTTATCAAGTTGTCATTGTCGAAGTTTGTAGTTATCTTAAGACTCTACGACCTGACATACAAAAATATCATTGGCCATTGCAATTGGACCTACTTCCTGGAGTGTCGGTGGCCGCCTTTGAAAGCCCTTTTTCCATATCTCATTAACCCTGATTAGTATGGTTCCAAACGGGAATGGGAATTTTGCAATTGAGGTTGCCAACTCGTCTCGATCGATATAGAATTTGGCAGAGAATAAGAAATATTTTGTCAGCAAATGGGGAATTTCTTTTAGCAGTAGTTAGTTTTGTTCAGACAATGTTTTTGGCTCACCGTAGGGGAGTCTGTACGATAGCTCTGTGTCCGTTGTTGTCGTCGTCGTCTGAATTTTGCTCCGGTCTGATTCTTGACTTTGCCACAAGGGGGCTAAAACCGAAAAGTTAAAATGTTAAAATTTTATGGTGGGTACCCCTAGCAAGGATACATCACATATCATACGGGTTTTTGATTTGACCTACTTTTCAAGGTCACAGTGGTCAAACTCTAAAATTTCACCGATAGTGGCACGTTTTGTCTTTATTCGTCCTATAGTCTTTAAATTTGATATGTAGATACCTGTTATGTAGCTCTACATGTTGACAAAAAATCCGGTCAATGTGGCATACTTTTCAAGGTCACAGAGGTCAAATGGTGTGAATATGCCGTTTGTGTGTGAATATGGCACGTTTCTTAACCATTAAAGCTATGAAGTTTAAACTTGGTACACATGACCCCCTAGGTCAGATGACCTGTGACATTGATTTTCGGTCCGGTCTGATTCCTAACTTGGCCACCAGTGGGGCCAAAACCAAAAAGTTTCAATAGTGCCATATCTCGCTTATTACTGATCAGTTGTTGGTAAACATTTTATGGTAGATACTCTTAGCAAGGATACATCACATATGATACGGGTTTTTGATTTGACGTACTTGTCAAGGTCACAGAGGTCAAATGCCGTAAATTGGCCATTTGAGCGTAACTGTGGAACGTTTGTTAACCATAGGTCAGCTGACCTCTGACCCTGAATTTCAGTCGGTCTGATTCTCGACTTGGCCACCAGGGGGCCAAAAGTGAAAACCTAGAAAGTGTGATATCTCGCTTATTAGTGATTCGTTTTCAATAACATTTTTATGGTAGGTTCTCCTAGCAAGGATACATCACATATCGTATGAGTTTTTGATCTGACCTGCTTTTCAAGGTCACAGAGGTCAAATGGCGTAAATTGGTCGTATGATTGTAACTATGGCACGTTTCTTAACCACTAAAGCTATGAACTTGAAATTTGGTACACATGACTCCCTACGTCATGTTACCTCGGACACTGAATTTCGATCTGATCTTATACTCAACTTGGCCACCAGGAGGCCAAAACTAAAATAGGTAAAAAGTGCAATATCTCGTTTATTAGAGACTTGTTTTTGATGATATTCTTATGGTACTTACTCCAAGCAACGATACATCACATATCATACCGACTTTGGTTTGACCTATATACTATACATGTACAATGTTTCTTAACCTGGATGAATTCCAAAGCACCAAATATCTATACGGTGAGCACAATAGCCCCTGGCTGTTTCATTTGAATAATGGTCGAGAGTCCAAGCCACTACACCACAGCGGGACTACACCACAGCGGGAGCCGCTGTGGTGTAGTGGCTTGGACTCTCCACCACAGCGGGACTACACCACAGCGGGAGCCGCTGTGGTGTAGTGGCTTGGACTCTCGACCAGCAGTCAAGAGGTCCCGGTTCGATCCCCATTGTCGGCGTGAGACTGTAGGCTGGTCTCTCTGTCTTACTTGCCTCTCTGCACCCAGGTGTGTAAATGAGTACTGGTCAGAAATGCATAGATTATAGCGCTGGTTGATCAGCTCATCTGTGGTCTACTGAAAGGTTCCAGGACAGACTGGGGTTAAACTGAAAGTCAGATTATAACCTATATCATAGTTGATATCAGACTATAAACTCTAAACTTTAACTTTTTAACTTTTAACCACGGCATTAGAGCAAATTTTTGATTTTGCGGTATAAAGGTTAAAATTTCACTTCAATTCCATTATGAAAAAAAATATTGTTGCTTTATTCCAGCAGATCGAAGTTTAAAATAAAGTTGAAGAAGTCTACATAATATTGAGGTTTTGATATAAAATGGATTACTTTTGATTTATGTCACCAGTTGGGGGTATTGGGCAAAAATATAGGTTGGCACATTGCTAGCCGTGTTTGAATTTCGCAGTTTGAGGCATCCCGAGCAACATCGAAATTGTGTAGTTATGTGGACATCCAGCCATTTTGGTTGGAGCGAAGCTATGATAGAAGGAATAAAATCACTTCGAATCAATGGTATAAGTTGATCATTCACTCAACAGACCAGGTGAGATGTCTTGATTAGATTCTCGTCCCGGAGAATCAAAAGCCTAAACTCCGGGCATTACGTGCCAAATCCAGGTTCTGAGTCGCCTTGTATTCCCTTGGTCTGTGTCCAGGAAAACAGCGCTCCCTTGCTGCTAAAGATGTGATAAAAGTTATAATTCAACTTATGCATTCGGAGCTGGGAATCTTGGGGACCAAGATCGTTGAAGTTTCACATTTAAGGTTCTTTCCGATGGGCTGTAATAAGTGAAAAGCTTTTGTTGTTGATGCTTGCTTTATGATTTTTGCCTCGTCACGCCGCCCAAGCAGAGGTATGTTGTACATAGCAGGCCCAGTAGCTCTAGATCCGAAAGTATGCGTCAGTTAAATGCTACCATATTTAGGTCGACTCTGGAAGAGCCATTTTTGCGAGGAGACCATTGAGGGACTCGAAATTCAGGAACACCACATGACTCGGAACGTGGACTTGGCACGCAATGCCGCAGTTCAGGATTTTGATTCTCTGGGGTGATTCTTGTGATTGGTTTTTAAAAGGTTATCAGTTTTTGGCTCACTGTAGAGGAGTCTATACGACACTGCAGTGTCTGTCGTCATTGTCATTTTCCGTCGTATCCTGTCAGAGCTTTAGATAACAGGCGTATGGGCGTATATACGCCCGTGGAAAAGAGCAATACGTCAGGTTTTCTGGGCCAAAAACGTATTGTGACACCCCCTAAATGAACATCTGATTTCAGCGTACGCTTTCTAATATATCTGAAGGTGTATTCTGACGTCCAAAAATCCGGAGTCCCAATGTGTTTGGCGTCAAACTTAAAACTTTCACCGCCCACCCGCCTCACACTCCTCAGCATGGCCGGCACTTGAGAGTCAGTCTGTCAGAATTAGTTCCAAAATCCCCCGCTGGCGCTACTCTACCATGCCCAAGTCCTGTTAATCATGCGGCTGGCCAATCAACGATGTTGCATGTACAGCTTTATGAATGAAAATGTTTTACTACGATAGTAGCTGACCATATTCCGCGGCCGGTGAAGTCATCCTAGTGGCACATGCCCAGAGTGAGAGCTGTGATTGGTTACTGAATCTCAAGGTTGCTGGTATTGAAAATATATAATTACGAATTCTGCACGGCAGTGCCACCAACGAGGAACTCGAGTACCAATCAGTCATGCTTTGGCTCCATTGTTTAGGGGCTTTCATTTCGGAATTCAGGGGTTCCCGTCAGCTGTCCAGCTGTTGAAATGGAGCATGAATAATGAAGCCTGGAACAGCCATTATCAGCTAAGACGACGAGTTGGCGAAATAGGACAAGCTCTACACTTACTCTGTGGTTTGAGATGCAAGAGAACTTTGGATCACAACATGCATTGCATAACATAACATGCATTGTATAACTTGAGTTTATACTTCCAACCTTAGGAAATTGGAAGTATCTGTATGCCCAGCCTGGGATAATACTGACAAGTTGGGAGTATTTGCAATGCCAGTTAAAACCCCAAACTCCCAAAATGGTGCATCAATAAAGTACTTGACTTCCTCACCAAAAAAGTTATCTAAAGCCCTGTTTGAAAAACAGTGGCACGTTCCTTAACTGCTAGGGCTATGAACTTGAAACTTTATACACAGGTCGCCCCAGGTCAGGTGACCTCTGACCTCTGATTCTTGGCTTTGGCACCAGGGGACCAGAAGTGGAAACCTAAAACTGTGATATCTCTCTTATGAGTGACTTTGAGAAAATGTATATGGTAGGTTCTCCTACAGTGTTCTCCACCGTATCTGGTTTGATAGGGGCGGATGTACTAAAAAATATACCTCGAAACCATGCTAGAGCCGCGAGAATGAGCGCCTCGGCGGGAGCGCGAAGGAGGGTGTGGGGGGGGGGGCTCTCCCCCAGAAAAATTTTGAATTTAAACATGCTTAGATGCAATTTCCCAGCACCTGGTATGCAGAATTCGACTCCTCTTCGCCTACAAAACATTCAACACTTAGGCATATCTCCGATATCGGCCGCATAATCACGACGAACATGTACGTTGGCAATGTTTTCTAATCATTAATTCCATAATTTTTTTCCATGTACCGACCTTCAGAAAGGTATATATAATCAGTCACCATATTCACCATCAGTTTCATTGAAATCTACATCGCGCAACCGACTAACTCCGCACCGCCCGCAACGTTAACAATATTTGGCGGGAAGCCCACTGCGCCGCCAGCCGTTGACGAATGCTACCACGTGTTTTGGCCATGCACATTAAAACTGCCGGCAGCAGCGTATAATGGCCTACTTCGGGAAAGGTCGTGATTCTGGGACGCTTCACAATGCAGGAACTTCCGGTACTGTAGACCCTCGCTGAGCCTGATGACGAGCCCCTATATCCCAACCTAACGCATATAGCAAGGGCAGGATTGGTCATTCCCATGTCAACGGCAGGTAATAATATCAAATACTAAATAGCGCAAAGCCAAGTCGGGAGCCGGCGGTCACCTTCATAATTTATGTGAAAAGCATAAGTAATTAGTGACGTTCCTCAACTATTGGTCAATAGCAACTACGCATTCCGCCACACCTGCCAAGTTTCTGCAGGCAGCAGTTTAGTTGCAAAATTTGCCATCGGGATTTTAAAGATGGCGCTGCCGAATGCAGGTGATTTAATCTTAATTTTTTCCGTGTCTTTCAGACTGCGAACGTAGTTTCAGTTGCCTAAGACGGATTAAGACCGCATTTAGACAGGCCCTGTAGCGTTTTTAGCTCAGCTGACAAAGTCATCGGAGCTAGTAGAATAGCTGTTCAAATGGTGTCCGTCCTGCAATCCATCCATCCATCCATCCATCCATTCATGTAGGACCCATTTGTGGACATAATTGGACATTTCTGACCGGGAAGGCCTAGCCACTTTGTTGACGGTGCTAAATTAGGAGTTGCCCAAGGTGAACTAAAAAAACAAAATATCAGCGCGATCCGACCTGTATTAAGAGAATGAGGTCATTTCGCGTTTAGATTTCTTTCCCTTTTTACCTCGGTCCACAGAGCAAATATTGTTTTCAAATGTGGCTGAATATTTTTTAATATTTTTTAATTTTTTACTTTTAATGGAATTAATATAGTTTTCACCACCAGTTGGCGCTGCAGGCACATTGACTGAATTTTGGCGATTTCAAATTTGGCGGTGGCTCAACTTTTTTGCAAGCAGTGCCGCTGATTGGCCGATCGATAGAAGAGATGCCACCATCTAAAAATGGTGGTAGTCGCTGCTTCAATGAAGGTGATTGAACTTTCTCATGTTCAATCGGTTGATACTCTTTTAATCAACATGACCATGTACCTGAAATTTGTTTAGGTACTGAAAAGAGTCTATATAATTCAGATTTATCATAGTTTTTTATAATATTGCGGAAATTTTGTGCACAAATTAGCCGAAGTTGGTGCTCGTCTCATGTCATTTTAGAGCGAGAAATTAGTTTCCGTCGATCTCTACCACTGAAAAATCGCTTGCATAGCTTCGAATTTTTGTGAAAATAAGTATCTGAACTTGGTTACAAATAGTCTAGAGAGTTACCTTTGTGGTGATACATATGGTATGTGATAAATATTTGTGGAATTTGTAAAATTCGGTTTTCAAACGTGCCGATGATGCAAGCGATCTCGCGTGAATTTTGAAAGTCCTGATATGTCGACCGGGTGTCAAAAATCACTCGCCTAAATTCAATTTAAAGATCGAAAATAATATCTGAACTTAGTTTCAAATAGCCTACGCAATTATCATTTCGGTGATATATAATGCATGCATGTAATAATTAATTGATTAATCTGCCTAAAACGCGCAATTAAAACGGAAAGATCTTGATAAACACTCTGGTGGTGGTCGCACTAAATAACTACCGGTATGGTCCGGCGTCTGGCGGAGAAAGAAAGGTACCGCCCGGAGGTTGAAACCGGATTTTTATGCACTTTTAACTGTATATATATGTTGTTTAGATGTATTTCTAACAGTTCTGTAACTTTGATGACCAAGCTTGCACCTAAAGTTGGTAAAATTGATGCTTGTTTATGGACTGCGCGAGCGACCGGAGAATTCGCCGTCGGCCATTTTGGCTACGGTCCCTGAGTTGTTGTGGTTGGCAATTTTGCAACAAATCTCGCCATTTTTAACCAGGTTTTCGAAGAAATACCTGGTTATTAAATTACCGTAAGTGCCGAGCGGTCGGGCGGTCGCTGTTCTCTTGTGACACTGATTACTTTAAAACGACTGGAGATTTTCTGTTGAATCTTTTTTTGTATACTGCTGGTAAGTAGACGTTGGTTCCTTTCGAAATCCAACTCCATTTGATTCATGGTTTAGCCACCAGAGGGCGCTTTGTGAAAAAACAAAATCTACCATAAGTCCCTTTGTAAGGGTGGGTTTCTCACCAGATTTTTATGGTAGGCTTTACGGGTGATGGCACACGATATATCACACAATTTTTTTATTTCATCAATTTTTTAGTCCTATAGGTGGCGTGTTATGAAAAACTTGTATTGATTCTCGTCACACTGATAACTTTGAAACGACTGGAGATTTTCTTTTGATTTTCCCTTTTAGCCATTGACACCCTTTAGAACTCCTGAACAGACCAAGTGTGGGTTCCGCAGGATGAGCGGTTTGGCCACTAGGTGGCACAGAGCGAAATTTTCCAAAACCGTTCCAGAAGCTGATTTCTCCCAATTCTTTAAGTTGGGGATCATGAAACAAATCTGATCATAGAGAGCAAAGCTTTCTCTTTCATTATCAATAAGCGTAGTTCATGAATTTTGCACCAGGTGGTGTTACTAGCGCAATTTAGTGAGCACCCCATCGGGGGTCATTTTAAATTTTGTTATCCCACGTGCAGTCCCACGTGAAGCCAACGTCACGTCTCGGAGTCTGCGCAGTTCAGAAGCAAGGAGACAGTGCCGGAGAACGCTTCGTGTCTAGCTATTATACGCAGATACAAGAGGTAAGTTCTCATCGAATTCACAAGTTCATGGGCGATTTTGGCTGCCTGTGTTATTGCAGGTATTGATGAAACATTAGGGAAAGCTTGGATTGTTCAATTGATTGAGATTGATTTGAGAAATAGTTTGTCGACGATCGTTGAAAGATGATTCAAAATGCAGCTTGGTCTAACGACGTATGGTAACTCAACTGCGTAGTTGCATTCCGGCTTTTTAGGTGGTCAAAACTTGGGTCCTGAGACTTGTGCAGATCTGCAATTTAAAATCTAGGGGGTGGGGGGAGGTGGGGGCGAGATGGGTCTTAAGTTCATGTCTTCTCAGTTCCTAGAAGTGTCAGATTTCATAGAAATCGCGGCTTAAGTTGACGCCGCCGATCCAGAGTTGTAGAACGCTTTTCACGGGTCTCGATGAATAATTTATGCGTCATACTTCTTTAAACCAATGAAATAAAAGCCCGCGTAAAAATGTTGTCAATGGGATTCCTTATTTGGTCACGCTACTCATTCATGTAGGAAGACAGTTGCCGGCTTGAACCGAGATCGTATGGTAGGCCTACCCGTTCTTTGTTTTTACTGTTCCGTTAGCACCTATTTTCACACGAATAAAAGTAAGATATGGATTAAATCTGGACATCATATAAAGGCCATACCAATGACTTTTTTCAATGTTTCTTGTCACAGTCAGTTACAAGGCCATACCAATGATATTTTTTATTATTTCTTGTCCCAGTCATGTTAGAATCCATGGCCCTTGGGCACAGCAATAGATATTGGTGTCTTAATCTTACCATTGCACATAAGGCCATACCAATGAATGTGTTTTATTGTTTCTTGTCCCAGTCAGTTAGAATCCATTAGTCCTTTGGTCACATCAATGAATATTAGTTTCTTGTCCCTACCATAGCAGATAAGGCCATACCAATGATATTTTTTTTGTTTCTTGTCCCAGTCATGTTAGAATCCATGGCCCTTGGGCACAGCAATAGATATTGGTGTCTTGTCCTTACCATTGCACATAAGGCCATACCAATGAATGTTTTTTATTGTTTCTTGTTCCAGTTAGTTAGAATCCATTAGTCCT
This sequence comes from Lineus longissimus, assembly GCF_910592395.1. Classification (NCBI taxonomy): domain Eukaryota; kingdom Metazoa; phylum Nemertea; class Pilidiophora; order Heteronemertea; family Lineidae; genus Lineus; species Lineus longissimus. The sequence goes on along the minus strand of NC_088308.1, from coordinate 15,003,598 downwards.
TTGGTCACATCAATGGATATTGGTTTCTCGTCCCTAGCATAGCAGATAAGGCCATACCAATGATATTGTTTATTGTTTCTTGTCCCAGTCATGTTAGAATCCATGGCCCTTGGGCACAGCAATAGATATTGGTGTCTTGTCCTTACCATTGCACATAAGGCCATACCAATGAATGTGTTTTATTGTTTCTTGTCCCTGTCAGTTAGAATCCATTAGTCCTTTGGTCACATCAATGGATATTGGTTTCTTGTCCCTACCATAGCAGGTAAGGCCATACCAATGATATTTTTTATTGTTTCTTGTCCCAGTCATGTTAGAATCCATGGCCCTTGGGCACAGCAATAGATATTGGTACACTTTAACTCCTTTCTTTAGATATACTAGCATATACCCATGAAGCGGGCAAAGTTGAAATGTAATATACATTAGTTAAATGGGCACGATGATTGAGCTACATTAAATTTCTAACGTTACTGAAGTTTTATTAAAGGTTAAACACGAAATGAACTGCATTTAGGGACTTATTGCTGCTATCTACATGCAACCCCCAATAGATTGATTGGAGTACGCTATTTTGCACAATGCATTGAGACCAGTGACAGCAGGTCCTGTTCCAAATAAGGCCCTCACATGTCAGGCATATCACCTACCCACTCCCGTACCCAATGCCACTGTCGGACCAAAGCCAGGCGCATGGAGAGATGCAGAACGCAATTCAAACTGACAACATCAGTCAGTAAAGAATAAAACAAAGAGCAAGCGCTGGCCACTGTACATATTTTGTCCCTCCTGGCATAACTGTTTATTTATACCCTGACTGCATGTTCCGGTAGGCCACTCTGCAGAATTTGCCTCATCACTCAGGTCAGTGTTTCTCGAATAGAACTAAAATAGAATAGGCTAATCATTAATCTCCCTGCTAATACCCTGCACCATGGACCAGGTTGTATAGCACTACATACGTGCTGGAAGCTAATACTGATGTGGCAGGGAGAATATGCGTGAAGTTTGTGTATGCTTTTGAGAATGAGCGGAGCTCTCCAGTCGACGTGCTCTCTGAAAAGTTGTTATTTATTCTAAAACCACGAAGATATTCGACGTATGACACCCTCAGTGACACTCTCACGTATGATCCAGACCTACGAAGCCAAAGGTTGCAAGAATTCGACGCATTTCCAAGGCCTAATTTTGAAACAAAAATTACCTCCTAAATAGCGGCCACAACGCGCATTATAGTATAGATAATCATGCCAAAACTGAAGAAAACATCAAATACTATGAAAGCACACCGTCATGCCATTTATATAGCTGAAAAGAGACAGGTCAGTTCATTCATTTCAAATCATAACTATGACATGACTCATCCTTACAATATTTCATTCTCAACTTCATCTTTAAACACAAAAATGAGATGATGATATAGATGACAGCTTAAAGTCCTTTTTTTCCAACCATCCACTTCCTCAACTCCTCTTCCACCAATAGCACTGTCAACCATTTTTTCCAAGACAATTCACTATCATCCCTGACCTCGCACACACCTTGATCAAATCCATTGTACAATTTCTTTTTTCTTTCCAGAACTACAAGAAAGTTGAATATTTTGTAGGCAACACTGATATCACTGATGATGTCATCATGGCAGCCATGAACCTTATGCATCTTTATGCAAATCACCTCAAATACGAAGGACATATCGGTTACTATTCTCCAGCAGAGTTGCACTTTCTATCTCAAAGTGAAGATTCAAACAAACGTCCACCACCAATACCAGCAGACAAGGACTCAATATTAATCCATCCTCTAAAAAACCATTGGAGTACATCATACTATCATTCTACGTCTAAAAGAATTTACATCTACGATTCTTTAATGTCCTCGGAACATTTGCAACAAACATTCCTCCAGTTATGCCTTGTCTACAACCAGATAAACAATGATAATGTGGAATATGTTGATGTGACGCAACAATCAAGTGACCCTATTTGTGGCATCATGGCCATAGCATTTGCATTCTCATGTCTACTTGGATTGAACCCGAAAAAAAAAACTTATGATATTGGAAATACTAACAGTCGTTCATTCACGGGATGCCACCTCCAAGCACTAATCACCACTGTTTCCATAAACATGAAGATGTCCACCCCCTCGGATTTATACTGAAATCTTCACTGGCTGAAATCAGCATCACGGTACAACAATTCAACTCTAGTTAGTTCAGGTATATACTAGTACTCTCAAGAGAGTCTTGCTACTTATACAGCCATACATATGCAATGAAGACTACAGCCATCTTCATCATGCACCATTTACTTACAGTAAGGTACTTGCTGTTACACTTCAGTTCAGTTCATTCTCAATGTTTTCAGACTCGATGAATAATTGAGAAATGACACACATTCTAATATACTAGTACACAAAATGCATCAATGATTAAATACAGATGCTTGTAGTCTTCATCACATATCTATGCCTGTATAACTTCAGTTATGCTAACTCCATGAAGGTACTGTAATTTCTAAATAAAAACTTCTCATATACAACTCTGAAATTAACTTCTTCTTCTTGACTGCATAAAAATCATTCCCACAACCATTTTCAACCTGAACACTTCTTACTTCATATTGCACATCTTTTCAACTCTCCCAACCCTTCCTATTCCATATTGCAAACTAAACAAACATATAATTTTCGAAAACCTGGTTATTTGCCACGCCTAGCGTGCATCTTGTACGTTTGTTTTCTCCCTGTCTGGTCATTGGCCGTGACAACAATTATTTTGAAAGTCACATTATGACATCGTAGTATGAATTCCACTGCAGTTTTGTTACGCAGCAATGCTCATGTTTTTGGTTTGCAATCCTGTACTGTCTGTACACTGCGCTGTGCATGGCTGTGCTGTAGGCTGTAAAAAAGACAAAAACGATAGCCTAGCCCTATAGGATAGCAGGCTTAGAGGATAACTCAACAGGCCCTCATGATTCATTTGATGGACACCTTATTTGATAGTACCTCATCATTAAGTCCACTAGATCCTGTTCTGTCACATGTCATAGACGATAGACAATTTTCAAAATGTAGTACACCACTCGCTCATCTTTAAGACCAGCTCTCGGCTCACATCATGTCGGCACGGTTGGCTGTTGAGTGTTATGGTTCAGTCTGTGAGACTAATTTAAAGAGGTTACACTTTTATTTTGAATTGGAAAACAGCCCACAGGACTGACTTTTCACTGAGTAATAAGTGTGCCCTTCGAAGGTTAAGTCTCTTTCTGGATTTGCATCCATAGATGCCTTGTTCAGGATCATCTGACCGATGCCTGATCAAGCACAGACTGTATCCGGTGGTGCACATTTCCCCGTCTATGTCACCCTTTTTTATTCTGTCAGTGTTAATTTCTCTTCTCTTTTTTTACATATTAACTGTTGTTGGTTATTGCAAGAGGAGTTGTTGGCACATTTCAAGTCCAGTAAAGCACTTGCTGTTCCCACATTCAGAGTAAGGTGTGCTTACTCGTTTTACTGCTTTCCATTCCCGGAGAGCGTTGTCAAATATCTGCCGCAAGGCAACAAATATCTGCCACAAGGCGCTTCAAATATCTGCCGAAAGGCATCAAATATCTGCCGCACCAATAAAGTTCATTTTGTTAACCAACTCTTTATCTTCTTTTCTTCACATACAAAAAGACCATCCCAAACATTTGGCTGCATCCACTTCATCAATGTCCAGACAACAGTCGGTTCATTTGACCATTGTAAAGCACCTGGCCCCACCTCACAAAATATACTGTAATAATTATGTACCTTGTGTCCATGTGCATGTTATTAGTTCCACCTACGCTGCATGAAGACAAGGACTCCACTCTTTGACGTCACCACACAACTCCTTGACGTCATCACACACCCCACTACTGCAACAGCAATAGAAATGACTTTACGTCATAATAGCAGGGTGACGTCAACTCAGTACTTCAGCATGCACTGATATAGCAAGAAGGTCTTTCGCACCAGCACTTCTGCGTGCTAGACGTTATAGCTTCACGTTGCCTCATAATAACGGTACCGACACACACTTGGCCCTTGCCTTCACCTATCCATTTCAGCTGAGCGCCAGGCCTTTGGGCCTCTTGTTGTTTATTTATTTCCCTACCACAATGGAGTAAACAGTGAAGCATGCGGGGCTGTTCCGTTTATTGCTGCAGCCGACGTAGGCTGGTGTAGCCCGACATTTACGATCTTCGGAATGATAGAACACGTCATGAATTACAAAATCTCGCGATCAGGAATGTTCGGATGTTGAAATAATGTTTTAGGACGACTAGTTCATTAGATGAAGAACGGGAACTTTGAAAGGGGCGGTTGGGAAATTAAGAGGGGCGGGTTAGTTTTGATAGGGGCGGATTTTTCCGTCGGCAATTTTGATAAGGGCGGGCCGCCCTAATTTTTAATGGTGTGGAGAACACTGCTCCTAGCAAGGATACATATCATATGAGTGTTTGATTTCACCTACTTTTCAAGGTCAACCTGGTCAAATGGCCTTTTCAAGGTCAACCTGGTCAAATGGCGTGAATTGGTCGTTTTAGTGTTACTATGGCACGTTTCTTAACCGCTAAAGCTATGATCTTGAAATTTGGTACACATGACTCCCCACGTCATGTAACCTTGGACACCGAATTTCGATCCGATCTGATTCTTGACTTGGCCAAAACTATAAAAGGGAAAAAAGTGTAATATCTCACTTATTATAGGCCCCAGAACCCGTCTGGGGACTATATTGATATCACTGGAATTCTCGAAACTGTTATTTTCTTCCACCAACACATTCATTGTGGTAGTCCAGCAAAACGGCTAAATAAACCAGAAATCAATCACCCTTACACCACCAAACCCAATTCCATCTGTGGACTATCGCAAAAGTATTTTAAAAATCCTGAGTATTTCTATACTTTTGAAGCATTTTTTGCTGAGATATCGTCTGATCGTCTTCTCCCAACATGCCGAAGCCGCTATTCAATCTGACATGCGCTGTGACATGGGCAGAGGCGAGACGCTGATACATTACCATAAGCTCCGCCCTGTCATAATGACGTCATTATTCTCAGGAGTTGGTCGAGAAACCCAATTCGATTCATGGACTATCGCAAAACGATTTTTCAAAACTCAGACTATTTCGATGCTTTAGATGCGTTTTTATGACTCCAGCTCCTCCCTCTGGGAACTGGAGTCAGTATTGTTTTCGCTCAGGTTTCTCGTACAATTACGTGACCTCTCCAACACTCGATAATGCGCTCTTTTCGTCCACGTTTTAGGCCAATCTTCGGCATGAACATGAAATCTAATAAGCGCAGTACTTAAATCAGATGTTTCTCTCGCCTTGAAAACGATCCTGGGTAAAATCCATTGAGGTCAGCCGAGTTAATCTACTTTTCCGTGCTTAAAATCTCTGCCGCTGAATTCTATAAATAGAAACTATTAACATCGCGGCAGTGTGGTTCCCATTGTGCGCCCTCCCACTTCATACCATGTCAGGAAGTTTTACGGAGCGGTAAGAAGAATGGCCAAAATGATGTCACGTTTTCCTGGCAATGCCTCTTGCCAGACCAGTCAAGCATTGGGAAAGCATCTTTAATTCAGACACCGTTAGAACTAGAAAAACGAATATGTTAATTTGCAAAAGTAAAAGCAGATTTCACCACTAACCAGTCAAATCGGAATACGACGGCGCAAAATGTTCTCGCTTTCCTCCTGCTAAAAAAACCTTGTTCCCGCACTCCTATTTTAATTTATGCCCATCGTTCAACTAGTCTTCTCTCCCCAGGTGCCTCAGACCTTCAGGTTCCCAAACTCAAGACCAACTCTTATGGTATCGCCCTCAAAACAACCCTGGAGTCATGAATTCACAGGTGCTGCCTGTGAAATCTCAGTTCTAGTTGTGCTGCGATTTTGACGAGAGTATCGGGTCAAGGTCAAATACTACACTCAGGCTGTTAATTCGAACGCGTTCGACTCGAGTATTTGCACACGTTCTTCTTCGTAGTTTGACTACAGTCGAGTTTGTTACTCGGTTTCCACTCGGACTACCTGGGGACTATCAAATTTGCTACAAGCAAATTTTGGAATTCTAGTTAGTGACTTGTTTTCGATGATATTTTATGGTAGATACTCCAAACGATACATCACATATCATACAGGTTTGGGTCTGACCTAATTTTCAAGGTCACAGAGGTCAATTGGTGTGAATTGGCCAATTTGTTCAATCTGATTCTTGACTTGGGGGGTATGTTATTTTAATCACCCGCTACAATGGGGAATCCCCATAACGTCATCAGTTATCACCGTGCAGCTGCGAAGAATGACCAATACGCATGTTTTCTCACCTTTGTGTGTTTGATTTTGTCTTTTCGATGTATTTTTGGAGGGTTTTGTGGGGTTTCTGAGGGAGAGACCAGACCAGCTATGGAGGATGCTACGGAAACATGAATTATAAAATCCAGTACAGAGAATAGGAGTTAGTTTATGACTTTATTTTATAGTATATCATCTCTTGTTTCAATCCAGAGTACTACAGTGCGTATTGGTCATTGTTTTTTGTCGTGAGGGGTGGTTTGGCTGAATACCCCGGGCCCTTTTTGGAGAATAAGTCCCTTTTTAGTGGTTAAACTATGTTTCTTTCTCAATATCAAATCGAAAATATTTAGATAACACTATGAGCTTTCGGTAAATGTATACTTTATTGGGTCTACCTTGGTTCATTGTGTTGTTATTATTGTTTTTCTGAATTGGTTGCCATAACCTGAAATGCCTTGCCCCGTTCAGGGTTTAGAAATATTAAGTGATTGCCTCCATATAGGTTAAGCTAAACGCCCTTTATGAATTTGGCCCCATTTGTCTAAGCTTGATTCCATCTAGTCTGTCCACATCTCCCTATCTACCATAAACCTACATTCTGGTACAGGCATATACTACTTGTTCCATTCTCTTGTCATTCATCTTATTCCTTGCTATTCAATTCCACCAGCGTAGCTATTCAGGCCACCACCAGGCCTCTAGATTTGCATTCCCACTATATAATTGAGGACAAGTTGAATGACAGAACTACAATTTCTGTGGTGTGATATTCTTACTTCTGTGGTGTGATATTCTAAAACACCAGTATTTAGAATGATTCCCCACTTTGCAGTGTAAATGCACTATGCGCCAACGAAACCTCGTTTTGAATTCAGTGGTTATGGATTGGCAGCCAAAACCGCTTGGGTTTTGAAATATGGAAGCAGTCAAAAAGAATCTTGTGAAGTTTAACTTGATAATGTTTAACTTAAGATGTTTTTGAACTTGATACCTCACTGTCGATATTGATTGTCTCACTTAAAACCGCTGGTGTGAAGCTAAAATGTTGGCCAAAACCAGGGCTTCGCCTTAGTTGTTTTGGTCTGCATTTTAGCCCCACCCTCGCGGTTCGGATGAGCAACACCTCCAGTTCAGTATCAATTCCTGAAACCTAGTGTAGGGGTGGTTCCCTTTTGATATTGGACCCGACCAAATATTCAATATGGCTAACAGGCGGCCATCATGCTGTGTAGGGGAAGTTCCCTATGGATTTATGACGTGACACAAAATATAATATGGCTGCCTGGCTGCTGCCAATCTTTGCTCTTCGCTCATAAAGTGAGAGTCAGTCGAGTGTCAAACCTGACACTGCCCTGGTGCTCACAGTGCAAGGGGCATTCATTGCGATTTGCCCCAATAGCTTATCGTCTAGTTGATACCCGATCTCATATATCCATTTTCAGGGATTCTCTGCTGCTTATGTGGTTTTCAACCAGGCTGGATCTCTAAAAACAGCCAAACAAATGTCGCTTGGCCAACCAAGAGTTCTTTCAACAGGGGAGAAACGTGTATATGCTGGAATGAACAGTAAGTAACTTCATCATGTTCATGGAGATGGAGATAGCGGGAAAGTACAGTGATGCTGCCAATTCTAAGATGTTTTCATTTCCTAGAAAAATAGCATTTCTACCAGTAAAGTTACCTGTGGTATGGCTTAAGCCACAACCACATCAGCAATTTTTCTTCAGCAAGATATGATAACACCAGATGTCGGGTGGAGCTACTTGGAGAACTAAACTTGCTGTGTCGTCCAGACTAAACATGAATTCTCCACAACACTTCCTAAAGATTCAGTAGGAAAGAGAGTCCAGATCAAAATTACTCGTTTACTGGCCTCTCTTTAGCAAGGAGGGTGCTAAAGGTTGGGTTACAGCATATTTCACAATTCGAGTGCCTGTTTTATACACCAAACCTAAAATGCAAACGCCATAAAAATTTCCAACTTGTACAAAAATACGCCCCAAATTAATTTACAATATAGACCTAGGTCAAGTTTTTACATTACAACCCACCCAGAATGTAGAAATGCTTGTTTTCCCCTCAATGCTGTTGAAAACACTGGTTAGAAAGTGGTGCTGCACCATCCACATTACAAATAGTGACCACCTGGAGTGACAACATGTTGCTTGAAAATAGAACAGGCAGCTCAGACAACAACACTGGTGGAAATCATCAAATTACTTGAATAAGAAAAGTTGTTGAGTTGACCACACTATTCACAGGTGTGTTCTGAGGTCTGGATGGAATTAAAATTCCATTAGAAATTGCTAATCTGGTTGTGGCTTTATAGGTCGTAGACCACATTCCTGGTGTAAGGTTTGTTGTTGACTGTGGTGAAGGTAAGGACTTTTATGGTGTCCAAAGATTTGGCTCTAGAGAGGGCGACGTAAAGTTGTCATGTGTGAAAACAACGCTGGCGACAACCTGAGAGGGAAGTGGGACATTGTAATATTGGTATAAATAGGCGTACAGAAAGTAAACGTCCACTCCTACAAATGACCGGCAGGAGGCGCAGTCCATACTTACGCAAGGGAAGGGGGCAGGGGGTGTACCCCAATGCGTGTAGGCTATAGCATGCATTCAGGGGGGGCAAAAATCAGCTTTGCTTTTCATGCGTAATTTTAAATGGATGGACCCTTACTTAGGCTAAATGGATGGCCCCTCCTGACTGCTGATGTCCACTGCAGGGATTACAACAAATGACTGCGTGGCAGGCAGTTCAGTTATGCAGGCAGCATGCATACACAGGGATGCGTTTGAACAGTTCAAGAATAGGAAAACCGGGAAAAATCATCACTAAAGTGCCTTCGGTACTCCCAGAGATTAATTTTTTTTCTCTTTTCCGGTGTTTTAACTGCTGAAACGCGTCGTGCCGGTCGGCGCAGTGTACAGTGTGTCAGCATGCACAGGCCGGCACAGTGTGCAGTGTCAGCAGGCACAGGCCGGCGCAGTGTGCTGTGTCAGCATGCAGCCAGAGGCCGGCACAGTCATTGACAGTGTGCAGTGCGAGTGACGAACAACAGGCCAGCGCTTCTGTCTATTTAATTCCTCCAAGTTCTGTGTCAGTCTGCTGAACATGTTTCTGCACGCAGCATTCTGCACGCAGCATGCACAGGCCGGCGCAATGTGCAGTTGTCAGCATGCACAGCATGACAGGCCGGCACAGTGACGTAGGCCTGCGAACGACAGGCATGACAGGCCAGCGCTTCTGACATTCTGTCATTCTGTGTCAGTCTGTCTGCCGAGCATGTTTCTGCCTGTGTAATTTAAACAACCAGTACCAGGTCATGGTGCATAATATAGTAATCTCCAATATCTTAACATTTTGTAATCATAACTGTAACAGAAAGGACGGATAATTACCAAAAACAGGTGCAAAACTCGCCGGACAACATTGACACTTTGCAAATTGACTGTTCTTCACTGGTCTGTCACTTTGTTCGCTGATGACGTCATCAACACATTTTGGTTCCCGAAGTCTCCAACAGATGGCAGGGTGAAAGTTGCAAATTGACTGTTCTTCACTGGTCTGTCACTTTGTTCGCTACTGATGACGTCATCAACACGGAACGGTCAACTTCGGCAATGTCCGGCAATTTCCGTGAGTTTTAGAACAGACAAAATTCCTGAATAAAATCGCTAAAAAGTCCACATTCCCGGCAAATGTTTAGACTGAGAATCGATCATTTTGTGAACGGAAAGGTAGTGAAAGGTTAGGTGAAGTTTCAAAGAGACAGTGCGCACGGTTGCCGTGATTTCCTTGGAAGTCTATAGATTTAGTAGTGTAGATGTTCTTTCTCATGGCAGATGAAGGATAACATAAAAAGTCTGGAAAAAAAACATGTGGGTAGAAAAGTTTGGCCTTTTGGCTCACCACTGTGTCCGTCGTCATCGTCGTCTGTTGTTGTCCCTGTCGTTGTCGTCTGTGTCCTGTTTCTTAACGGCTAAAGCTATAAACTTGAAACTTTATAATTTGGGTCCGATCTGATTCTTTACTTGGCCACCAGGGGGCCAGTAGTTGAAATCTTAAAAGTGCGATATCTCTCTTATAAGTGACTTGTTTTCGATGATATCTTTATGGTAGGTACTCCTAGCAACAATACATCATATGTCCTTCGGGTTTTTGATTTGACCTTTTCAAGGTTACAGAGGTAAATTGGGGTAAATTGGCCATTTGAGTGTAAGTATGGCACATTTCTTAACCGCTATCGCTATCAACTTGAAATTCGGTACACATGACTCCCTACGTCATATAAACTCGGACACCGATTTTAAATTTGGTCTGAATCTCAACTTGGCCACGAGGAGGCCAAAACTAGAAATGTAAAAAGTGCAATATCTCGCTCATTAATGACTTGTTTTTGTTGATATTTTTATGGTAGGTACGCCAAGCAACCACACATCACATGTCATACCGACTTTGGTTTGACCTGTATGCTATACATGTAGCATGTTTCTTAAAGCTGAACTGCAAGCACAAAACCAGAGCTCCCCAAGCAGCAATAGTAAGCAATTCAAACAACTGAAAGGCCCTTCTGAATACGGTCTGAAACATGATAGACCTCCAATTCTTCGATGCGCTGGAGTTCACAAACCAGCAAGCCGTCGGTGGATGCGGACCTTCACAGAGAATTCTGGAAGGAAAAAAATAAAAAGGTCCTCTCACCGGGACTTGAACTCAAGACCTTTGGTTTTATTTGCCAACACTTTTATCCTCAAGGCCACTGGGCTGCTTGAAATGCCTGTCATTTTATACGCCTTTATAGAATGTGCAAACATTTGTGTGTAATCTTTGGTTCAACATCTTTGAGCAGCTTCTAGTGGGCAACTGCAGGAAGAAAGTCATTTTTTCTTTGCTGTGCGTGATTATGTAAGCGGAGTCTACGTTTTCTCTTAGTAATGTTCACCTTTGTCTTGGTATCTTCTTCTATTACATGTACTTGAGCAAATTTCTGGTTCATCTCTCAAAAATAAAGTATAATCGCCATTCATATAAGATATATTTGCTGGCAGCAGTTCACAAGTAAACCCCCCTAGCTCAGACAGTTAGAGCGATCGTATTCGGGTTCGAATCCCTGGAGAAGATTTTGATTTTTTTTTTCTTTCATAATTCTCCGAGACTGTCCACATCGTCCTGTGGCTTGCTGGTTTTAAGGAATTGAACCCGAGGCAGAGGACCTTGATTGAGTTACCAAGACACTCGAGGGTGGAGCTAAAATACAGTCCAAACCCGAGCCGATAGGCGAGGGTTTGGACGAAATTTTAGCTCCACCCGAGAGTGTCTTGGTAACTCAACCAAGGTTCGAAGCCGAGGGTTCAATTTCTATTCTAAAATACCTCAAACTTAAAAAGATAGGCCACGAAAATAACTTGAATATGTGCGAATTTGGCAAATTCCATCCATCGTCGGCCCGGAGCGCCGGTAGCGCCGTTGTTTACATTATGTTACGGCAAGGTTACAGAAAATGAGACATGTACATTTTGTACAGCGCGCATAGGAAGTCCGCATCGGCTCGCTCAAGTGATGCTAAAATCCGCGCAAATGGGCTATTTGGAGCGTTTTTCTCGGCAAATATGTGTAGTGCTCATTAAAAAACTTAGGGTGGTTGATGCTTCCTTGGCTGATTTGTGTTTGAAGCAGTGTTTTGAGAGCCTCAAACTTCTGAAGTGAGCTGAAATTCCATTGACGTGACGTGTGCATGGTTTCCACATTTTAGTGCAACCCGAGGGAACTTTGGTAGAGCATCTTGGTTGCGTGTCCAAAACACTCCACTCTCAGAACGAGGCTTATGCATTTTCCATTTAAAAGTTGACTTTACGGTACCAAGGTATTTTAGAATGTGAATTGGAGGTCTATCATGTTTCAGGCCTTATTCAGAAGGACCTTTTGATCGTTTGAATTTCTTACTATTGCTGCATGGGACGCTCTGGTTTTGTGCATGCAGTTCAGCTTTAACCAGGATGAATTTCTGACCACCAAATATCTAGACGGTGAGCACAATGGCCCTTCTGATTCTTGACTTGGCCACCAGAGTGCCAGAAGTTGAAACCTAAAAAGCGTGATATCTCTCTGATGAGTGACTCTTTTTCGATAACAAGAGGCCCAAGGGCCTGGCGCTCAGCTGAGCTGGTGAACAGGAGGGAGGGCTAGTGTGTTGATGCAGTCAAATGTTTGGGATGGTGTTAGTTGCACTGAAGAAAAGACAACAACAAAGAGTTGGTAAACAAAATAAACTTTATTGTTCAAGATTGACCTGCCCAGCAGGTGATTGGAATTTACTTAAACTGGTTGATTAAAATTAAGAAAATCACATGGGAATCAGATATATTCATGAATATAATGTAAAAGTAAAAAAATTACACGGGAATCCGTGATCAAGATGGTGCTATGGAATAGAATAGATACAAGGCGAGTCAATAAAAAGGTAATCCGAGATTAAATTTGCCATGTTTAGGAAGAAGGTTTTGCTTTAAATTATGGTTGCTTGTGAAAGTAGTAGCTGGTTAGTTTTGGATAACCTTTTTTATGAGTTGCCTTAAATAAAACAGACATGTAAAAAGCATGATATTTTGATACGTACAAATGAATGTTTACAATTACAGGCAGTGTTAACATAAATAGACTTATTGGATTAGGCAATAGATTTTGAGAGGTTTATTGGATTGCACGGAGGCAATAGATCTTGGATTGCCTAGATGCAATCAGCCTTTTTCCAATAGGTGCGACCCTGATGGGGAGGCAAATTCAATACTACAACAGCCACCAAATTCAGCGAAGACAATGGGTATCAGCACCTAGTATCTGAAAATAGAAAAAAAAATTATGAATGATTCATCATTCATCAGTCACTACTTTATATCTTGATACAAACAGCTGTACAATCACTACGCCAACATGTAGATAAATCTTTTTTTTTCAAATTTTTTTAAAATAGATAACAAAGTAGACAGCAGACATCACTCCCTAGTTTACATTCTTCAACTTGTCTCCAGAATCACAACCTTGCAAGTCACAACCTTGTCTCAACATGCACAACCTGTCTCAGAGTCACAACCTCATCTCTTTATGGACAATCCGTCTCTCCGAGTCACGAACTCATCTCTACATGTCTTTGAGTCACAACCATGTCTAATACTCTATAAATGTCCAACAGGCCCACTGGATGGATTTATAGTGGATACACTCTGCGCTGATCCAGGAAAATACATACTATTAGGCCTATGTCATTTATGGTACGCATAGGTTACGCGAAAGCTAAGACAAAATATAACAATTGAAATAAATCCAAGGTGAGACATACCCTAGTAGGCCTAGCTGTAGCACAGCATCAGAACAAATCAAATGTCTGTCAGTGAGTGTAGGCTACCGAATTCCTTACAAACTACCAACCATGCATCACACTGTGCATGATAATGAACCACTGGCACTTGATTATCAAACGCATATTTGCATATTTAACACAATCTAAACGTTTTTCGACCAGCATCACAGAAACATGACAGACTTACCTTGCACTTCAGAGGTGAACAGAACATAGATTTTAGAAATATAAATTATTTAGGAAACTCTCAGACTAGGTTTAAAAACCTGCAAATAGAAACAAAATAATATAATTTCCGCTCCTAGCATTGTGTCTTGCCCATAGGCCCTAATGGTAAGCCATTTTTTCATATTTTCCTATTTTCTGTTGTTTTATTGTTATTGACAGAAGCGACCCGTCATTGAAGAAGGGAATTCTGTTGACGTCATTAGCGGGAAATTCCTTCTAATCAGCGCTAATTTAGACAATAAAACAGCGATTTTAGATTGAAACGCCCAATTAGATAGCAATAACGTCTACCATTGCGGTGTTCACTACCAACAACACCTTGTTCTTGCTTACATTAAAAAATCTGAGCCATATTGGGCGAAATCATCGTCTAAAACTTCGCGAATCGAGAGCTCATATGCCCAGACCGAGCATAAACCTTGAATGAGCATAGTAATAGTAGTTCCCCGCGAATTTTGAAAACCACTTGGCTTCTTGCCAATTACATAACATGTGATAACACCACTTAAACTTCGTCGAAATTTAAAATCCTTTGGTGATAATTTTATGCAAATCTTTGTCTTTCAGGGGAAATAAGCTGTTGTTTGTCCAATGAATAATTCATGAGAAATTGCACTATTTCAACTTGACGCTCCGATTGCCGTAGTATGCTTATTTTTAGGCGCATCGCTCCAATTTTTTGTGTCAACGTACCCTTACTCCTGATGTATACACACGCCAATTTGAGGGCCTCTAGCTCTTCTCAATTCAAAATGTGCACCAGGTGTTTAACGGACGGACGGATGGATGGATGGATGGATGGACAGACGGACGCCACTGAACAACTTATTTGACAAGCTCGGCTGACTGAGTCAGCTGAGCTAAAAATGTTATGGTAGGTTCTGCTTGCAAGGATACATCACGTATCATATCTGGGTACTCGCACTTTGCTGTTTGGGCATAAGTAGTAACATCAAAAAGTGGTTACAGCATGTGGCTGTGGTTCTACATCATGTTTTACAATCAGTGTATGTAACGTGCCGAGTTATGGCATTATCATTTGTGTAGTGTAGAATTATTGGTGTAATATTTTTAGCTCAGCTGACAAAGTCAGCGGAGCTAGTAGAAAAGCTGTTCAAATGGTGTCCGTCCTGATTTCACCTAATTTTCAAGGTCATAGAGGTCAAATGGTGTAAATTGTCCATTTGAGTGTGACTATGGCATGTTTCTTAACCGCTAAAGCTATAAACTTGAAATTTGGTACACATGACTCCCTATGACATACAACCGCTGACACAGAATTTCGGTCTGAATTGATTCTCGACTTGGCCATCAAAGTGCAAAAACTATATTAGTAAAAAGTGCAATATTTCGCTTTTTAGTAACCTGTTTTCGATGAAACTTTTATGGTTGGTACTCCTGGCAAGGATACATCACATATCATTTTTTGGGGGGGATTTGAGCTAATTTTTATGTTCACAAAGGTCAAATGGTGTAAATTGGCCGTTTAGGTGTAACTGTGGCAAGTTTCTTAACCGCTAAAGCTATGAAGTTGAAATGTGGTACACATGACTCCCTAGGTCATAGAATAGCTGTTCAAATGGTGTCCGTCCTAGTGATACCAAAGGGTAACATTACACATATTACTAGTGCAATCATATATACTAAATAATTCAGCAGATTCATGAGTCATGGGCATACTATAATTGGGGTATTGGTAATCATGGATGTTGCATCAGCTACAGCATTCCAACTCTGGTTGACAGGAGTTCACAGGCCTGTTGATAGAACAGTGCACTGGTATATTCCTGCCAACAAGCTGATGGGAATCCGGTTATCAGTGCTTCTGATTTGAGGTGCGCGATCGCGCTTGCGCCCCTAAGCGCCCGCAAAATGGTGACAGGGAGCGTTTTCTATCGCGCCCCTGGGAATTACACTAATAATAGCGCTTGCCAACTTCCGTTAGCGGGCTCTCCCGCTCTCCCCGTGTTGATATCCAAGCCGCGCTCGTCACTCGGCAAGCTACGAAGTTTCCCGAGAAGTTCCGAACCTGATCAGGTGATCTTGCCGTCGTCGTAGCGCAACCTCGTCCCGCTTATCGGTGTGGCCTATTGTTTGCGCGGTGAATCATCACAATGCTTCTTTTTAGTAGCGATAGGGACGAGTTTTGGTCTATTTGTTGACCTCGGGCCGCCATTTATCATCATCACTTTCGGTTTAGACACGTGCAAGGTGACAGACGTAGGTATTATTACAATACATGAAATCAGCATGCAAACACCAACGAACAAAACAGGGAATAGGAAACATTTGATTGGATTCATTTAAAAGGCAAGCATTTGCATAAAAAGGTGGCTAACATAGTGTTTATAAGCAAGGGAACAATTTCTTGAAATGCGAGCTCCTAGGCATGTCATATAGAGAGTTATTTTAGGAGAGTGAATAGCTCTCCAAGCATACTATAGGAGAGCTATTTATAGCTCTCCTAGACATTTTAAGTGAGAAGGACTGGGTTATTGATATCCACCTGCTGCTGTTACATAACCTTGGGATGGGGGAAATATTTATCTGATTTCATGATTTAGAATATGTAGTTTATATATGATTTACGACATCATGTATGGCTTTGGTGCAGGCTCGACTCAGGGAACCTTAGGCTGGGCCCAATTTCTGTATATATATCAGTGAGTTTTCACAGCAAATCAGTCAGTTCTGGCTCACTCAAGGTTGCCTAGCCTATCCACGACTTCGGTCCCGTTTAGTGCCGACTGCCTGAGTCAGAACCCTCACCAAGGTCAGAAGTGCTGCCATTCTGTCTTCTGAATAAACGTTGCACCAGAAAGAAGTCTTCCGCGCTAGTCAATGAGGAAGATGTCAACTCAGCCCCGCAGTTGCGTATTACTGCAATCCATCCATCCATCCATCCATCCATCCATCCATCCATCCATCCATCCATCCTAGGGACCCATCTGTGGACTAAATTGGACATTTTATGACCGGGAAGCCTAGCCACTTCGTTGACGATGCTAAATTAGGAGTTGCCCAAGGTGAACTCAGAAACGAAAAATCAGCGCGATCCGACCTGTATTAAGAGAACTAGCATATACCCATGGAGCGGCAAAGTTGAAATGTAATATACATTAGTTAAATGGGCACGATGATTGAGCTACATTAAATTTCTAACGTTACTGAAGTTTTGTTAAAGGTTAAACACGAAATGAACTGCATTTAGGGACTTATTGCTGCTATCTACATGCAACCCCCAATAGATTGATTGGAGTACGCTATTTTGCACAATACATTGAGACCAGTGACAGCAGGTCCTGTTCCAAATAAGGGCCTCACATATTAGGCATATCACCTACCCACTCCCGTACCCAATGCCACTGTGGGACCAAAGCCAGGCGCATGGAGAGATGCAGAACGCAATTCAAACTGACAACATCAGTCAGTAAAGAATAAAACAAAGAGCAAGCGCTGTACATATTTTGTCCATCCTGGCAAAACTGTTTATTGATACCCTGACTGCATGTTCCGGGAGGCCACTCTGCAGAATTTGCCTTATCACTCAGGTCAGTGTTTCTCGAATAGAACTAAAATAGAACAGGCTGATCATTAATCTCCCTGCTAATACCCTGCACCATGGACCAGGTTGTATAGCACTACATACGTGCTGGAAGCTAATACTGATGTGGCAGGGAGAATATGCGTGAAGTTTGTGTATGCTTTTGAGAATGAGCGGAGCTCTCCAGTCGACGTGCTCTCTGAAAAGTTGTTATTTATTCTAAAACCACGAAGATATTCGACGTATGACACCCTCAGTGACACTCTTACGTATGATCCAGACCTACGAAGCCAAAGGTTGCAAGAATTTGATGCATTTCCAAGGCCCAATTTTGAGACAAAAATTATCTCCTAAATAGCGGTCACAACGCGCATTATAGTATAGATGAGGTCATTTCGCGTTTATATTTCTTTCCCTTTTTACCTCGGTCCACAGAGCAAATATTGTTTTCAAATGTGGCTGAATATTTTTAGATATTTTTTCATTTCTACTTTTAATGCAATTAATATAGTTTTCACCGCCAGTTGGCGCTGCAGGCACATTGACTGAATTTTGGCGATTTCAAATTTGGCGGTGGGTCAACATTGTTGCAAGCAGTGCCGCTGATTGGCCGATCGATAGAAGAGATGCTACCATTTAAAAATGGCGGTAGTCGCTGCTTCAATGAAGGTGAGTGAAATTGCTCATGTTCAATCGGTTGATACTCTTTTAATCAACATGACCATGTACCTGAAATTTGTTTAGGTACTGAAAAGAGTATATACAGATTTATCAATAGTTTTTTATAATATTGCGGAAATTTTGTGCACGAATTAGCGAAAGTTGGTGCTCGTCTTATGTCATTTTAGATAGAGAAATTTGTTTCCGTCGATCTCTACCAGTGAAAAATCGCGTGCATAGCTTCAAATTTTTGTGAAAATAAGTATCTGAACTTGGTTTCAAATAGTCTAGAGAGTTACCTTTGTGGTGATACATATGGTATGTGATAAATATTTGTGGAATTTGTGAAATTCGGTTTTCAAACGTGCCGATGATGCAAGCGATCTCGTGTGAATTTTGCAAGTCCTGATATGTCGAACGGGTGTCAAAAATCACTCGCCTAAATTCAGTTCAAAGATCGAAAATAATATCTGAACTTAGTTTCAAATAGCCTACACAATTTTCATTTCGGTGATATATAATGCATGCATGTAATAATTGATTAATCTGCCTAAAACGCACACTTAAAACGGCAAAAGATCTTGATAAACACTCTGGTGGTGGTCACTCTAAATAACTACCGGTAGGGCCCGGAGTCTTGACGGAGAAAAAAGGTAGCGCCCGGAGGTTGAATCGGGATTTTTATGCACTTTGAACTGTATATATATGTTGTTTAGATGTATTTCTAACAGTTCTGTAACTTTGATGACCAAGCTTGCACCCAAAGTTGGTAAAATTAATGCTTGTTTATGGACTGCGCTAGCGACTGGAGAATTCGCCGTCGGGCATTTTGGCTACGGTTGAGTTGTTGTGGTTGGCTATTTTGCAACAAATCTCGCCGTTCTATTTTGTTTTCTCCCTGTCTGGTCATTGGCCGTGACAACAATTATTTTGAAAGTCGCATTATGACATCGTAGTATGAATTCCACTGCAGTTTCGTTACGCAATGCTCATGTTTTTGGTTTGCAATCCTGTACTGTCTGTACACTGCGCTGTGCATGGCTGTGCTGTAGGCTGTAAAAAAGACAAAAGCGATAGCCTAGCCCTATAGGATAGGCTTAGAGTATAACTCAACAGGCCCTCATGATTCATTTGATGGACACCTTATTTGATAGTACCTCATCATTAAGTCCACTAGATCCTGTTCTTTCACATGTCGTAGACGATAGACAATTTTCAAAATGTAGTACACCACTCGCTCATCTTTAAGCCCAGCTCTCGGCTCACATCATGTGGGCACGGTTACCTGTTGAGTGTTATGGTTCAGTCTGTGAGACTAATTTAAAGAGGTTACACTTTTATTTTGAATTGGAAAACAGCCCACAGGACTGACTTTTCACTGAGTAATAAGTGTGCCCTTCGAAGGTTAAGTCTATTTCTTGATTTGCTTCCATAGATGCCTTGTTCAGGATATCATCTGACAAATGCCTGATCAAGCACAGACTGTATCCGGTGGTGTACATTTCCCCGTCTATGTCACCCTTTTTTATTCAGTCAGTGTTAATTGCTCTTCTCTTTTTTTACATGTTGACTGTTGTTGGTTATTGCAAGAGGAGTTGTTGGCACATTTCAAGTCCAGGAAAGCACTTGCTGTTCCCACATTCAGAGTAAGGTGTGTAAGGATGTGAACCCGATTCCAGGACAGGTAGCAATGTTAATGCATACGGTAACTGGTCGACCTCAGAAACTAACGATCAATAAGCCAACTGTTTAATAATTTACTTAACCAACACTCTGTATCGATCGTCCTTCTCGGACCACGGGCCAAAAATAATATTTCTTGGCATTTGAGGTTCAATAATCAGGTCGATATTGCTGTTTAAATAATTCACTCTTAATCGATCGTTCTTCTCGGACGAAGGACCAAAATAATAATTCTTGGCACCTTGAGGATCGATAACCGGGTCGATGGTAAATCAATGTAATTTCCTGAGTAAAAGTTGATCAATATCGGATCTTCCGAGGTCGATAGGAGCGGGCAAGTATTTAAGAAACACACACACTCCTTTTATCGCTCCTTCTGAAAGGCTCTCTACAAAGATTTCCCAAAGAGACTGCTTCACAAAAAGCTAATTTAACTGACTAGCCTTCTCAGGAACACTTATTGCTTTACCGAGACTTACACTATCTTGGAATTACTTTGACAGTTATTTGTGATTTTAACATCCCTGACTCATCACATGCAGTGTTATATTGGATTACTGAATAAACTCTTTATGTTGTTAATTTTAGTCGTGGACTTTGGTTCTATGTTCGGTTGCGGCAGGCTACACACACACGGGGCAATCTCGGGCGTTCTCACAAGCGATCTCCCCGGAGGCTAGTCTTCCCCCCAAACAACGTACTCTCTAAGACGGATACATCATCATCACCTTACAACCGGATTGGACGGACATCCATCATTTCTCTCATTCCTCATCGTTTAGTATAAATAACACCCCCTCATTTACACTCCCCCGCCGTACAGGTGTGCTTACTCGTTTTACTGCTTTCCATTCCCAGAGAGCGTTATCAAATATCTGCCGCAAGGCTACAAATATCTGCCGCAAGGCGCTTCAAATATCTGCTGAAAGGCATCAAATATCTGCCGCACCAATAAAGTTCATTTTGTTAACCAACTCTTTATCTTCTTTTCTTCACATACAAAAAAGACCATCCCAAACATTTGGCTGCATCTACTTCATCAATGTCCAGACAACAGTCGGTTCATTTGACCATTGTAAAGCACCAGGCCCCACCTCACAAAATACACTGTAATAATTATGTACCTTGTGTCCATGTACATGTTATTAGTTCCACCTACGCTGCATGAAGACAAGGACTCCACTCTTTGACGTCACCACACAACTCCTTGACGTCATCACACACCCCACTACTGCAACGGCAATAGAAATGACTTTAAGTCCTAATAGCAGGGTGACGTCAACTCAGTACTTCAGCATGAACTGACATAGCAAGAAGGTCTTTCGCACCAGCACTTCTGCGTGCTAGACGTTACAGCTTCACATTGCCTCATAATAACAGGGTACCAACACACACTTGGCCCTTGCTTTCACCTATCCATTTCAGCTGAGCGCCAGGCCCTTGGGCCTCTTGTTGGAAGTTATAATGCCTTGTGGAGAAACTGCTGAACTATGAAGTGAAAATTCTCACAAACTAAGTTGAGATCAGTACCGAGTATGTTTGTACTTTAGGTTATTTTTTTGTGAGTCTATACGACACCACAGTGTCTGTCGTCTGTCGTCGTCCGTTGTATCCTATTTCAAAAACAGTGGGACTTTTCTTAACTGCTAGGGCTATGGACTTTGTATGCATGACCCCCCCTCCCCCCCCCAGGTCAGGTGACCTCTGACAATGAATTTCGGTCCGATCTGATTCTTGACTTGCCCACCAGTGGGCCAGAAGTGGAAACCTAAAAAGTGTGATATCTCTCTCATGAGTGCCTCGTTTTCGATAAAATGTTTATGGTAGGTTCTCCCAGTAAGGATACATCACATATCATGCGGGTTTTTGATTTGACCTAGTTTTTAAGGTCACAGAGGTCAAATGGCGTAAATCGTCCGTTTGAGTGTAACCATGGCACGTTTTCTTAACCGTTAAAGCTATGAACTTGAAATTTGGTACGCATGACTCCCTACATCATATAACCTCTGACACCGAATTTCAGTCTGATCTGATTCTCGCCAAAAACTAAAAAAGGTAAAAAGTGCAATATCTCGCTTAACTCTTTCACTGACAATAACGTATTGAAATGTTATTGAAAATAGGTCGCTAAATTGCCAATAACGTGTCAAAACATAATCTCAGTGTTTCCATTTACTGATCAAAAAGTAAACCAAACTATAGATTCTGCGTTGATTTAAACCACCCGCCATGTCTTTGGAAGTGTTTGCGGAAGCATTCAATTCAATCTCGTCCCAAGGAAGTGGGTATTTCAGGTCAGATGAATTGGTGAAGATAGACCAATTTGAGATCTGTTTGCGTGATCAGCCTGATTCTGATGGTGACCAGGCAGTTGGGGGTAATGATATAAGTAGTAGTGACAATGACTCAGGTGATGGTGGGCAGGGGGTGCAGCCTGCTGCAGGTGGGAATTAAGCTGCACGTGGCCGAGGGTGCCAAAGAGGGCCCCCAGCTCCTGCTACAAAAAAGTAGTAAAAATGGCAGAAATGCTGGCAAGATGGGGGAAAAACATTAAGATAGGGCTGGCAGTGAAAGAGTTAATAGTGACTTGTTTTCAATGATATTTTTATGGTAGGTACTCCGAGGAAGGATATATCAATATCCTACAGCTTTTTGAGTGCAACTATGGCACAATTCTTAACCAATAAAGCTATGAACTGAAAATTTGGTACACATGACTCCCTACATCATGTTACATGGACACGGAATTTCCCGATCCCGGGAGAATCCATGATCGTATGTCTGGATGGCATTGAGAGTTAATTAAATTTTTAGCTCAGCTGACTAAGTCAGCCGAGCTTGTCAAATAAGTTGTTCAGTGGCGTCCGTCTGTCCATCCATCCATCCATCCATCCATCCATCCATCCGTCCGTTAAACCCATGGTGCACATTTTGTAACCGTAAGACCTAGAGACTTCAATTTTGCATTTCTGGATACTTCTGGTCAAACTCTACTTTCAAAACAAAATTTGTCGCCATTCGACCTACTTCCTGCGAGCGAGAGTGCATGAAGGAAACTGGCCTATATCGGCCTAGGAGCAGCAGAATTAGTCGAAATATGCTCTAATATTAAGATAAAATTCTTGAAAATCTATTTTATTGAGAAAAAGTTCAAAATTTTAACAGGAGAGGGCGCTACCTGCCTTTTAATTATTTCTGCCGATTCAAATTGCCGCCCGATGACGTCAGCCATCAATGAAGTCTCCTATTTGCCAGTTCTCAAAACATGGCAGCTACACAACAAAAGCAGTAGCTCCAGGAATAAATCACTGTTCACTTCAGCTTCGTAATCGATTGTACCCCCACTTTATTGTGTTTTGTGTGGTGTTCCTATTCAATCAACGATGTAAGGCCTTATTATGTTGGTTTTAATTGAGAAGGTGCATTATAAGCGGCGTACGAAATACCGAAGCGGAGACAAAATGGCGGCATGTTGTTTACGCTATGTGCAATAATCTTGGAGCTCAATGACACTCAAGTACCCAAGTTTCTGCTTAAAAAGTAATCTGGTAGGCGATATTATCACTAGTTCGTTTCAGTGGTAGTCATAAGGTCTTCAGGGACTAAATTCAGAAATTAGTTCTTGAATATTTGGCGACATTTCTGTGAAAACGATATCGGAAGTGCATGCTCTGTTCGCGATGACATCGCCGATGTATTTTGAAGTGGAGAATTCCCACAGTATGTGCAGTGAATCGGCATGATTCTGTTCGCCTATTATGTTTTAGTTCTACGATTCTTTCATGAGTAAAAAGTAGACATTCTGAGCAATACAATAATGTCACTCCCATAAAAATTGATTGGAAATTGAGGGAGCTACGGCATTCTCTTCGGCAACTGGCAGCGCTGAGAAAATACATTGCATACTGTACAATACCAAATGGCACATTTTAAAAAGCGCTAATTGGACAACGTAGGGAATCACCAGAAATGACGTCATCGCTGGTCTAAATAGAAAACTACGGTGGCGCAGTAGAGCACAAGAAAAGGTTTAGCATTAACTTCGTCATGCAAGCTTCAGCAACAAAACGATTTCTCATGAATGATTTATTTGATCATCATCAGCTTGTTTCCCCTGATAGATAAAAAAATGATTTACAATTTCCATCAAAGTTTTCTATTTTGTGTATAGTCACATGTTATTTAACTGGCAAGGAGCCAAGCAGTTTTGAATATTCGCGGGAAAATACTTCGTACTTGTAAACGAGGCTATGACAATGAGTATCCTCATTCATGGCATAAACTTCATGTTTCGGTAAATATTTTCATACGATGATTTCACCCGAATTATGGTCAGGATTGAGGAATGAACAGTGGCATAATTATGTCAACCAAAAACATTGGTACCGTAGTGAACGCAAAAGGATATCAAATACCATGGAGCATGCCATTTTCATGCATAATGAACTAAACACCGGGAAGATATTAATGATATTAACTCAGCTGAGCGCCAGGCCCTTGGGCCTCTTGTTGGTATGTACATTGGGGGTGACTAGAGGAAGGTTCCTTTCGAAAACGGGCTTGTTCCGATTATCAATATGGCCACCAGGGCGGCGTGTTTGAAATTGGTTTCCGTCAATTTCGAGGAGAACCGTTCGTCCGATCAAATTCATTTTTGGTATGTACGTTGGGGGTGGCTAGAGGAAGGTTCCTTTTGAAAACCGGCTCGTTCTGATGCTTAATATGGTCACCAGGGCGGAGTGCTTGAAATCGGTTTCCGTCAATTTCGAGGAGAACTGTTCGTCCGATTAAATTCATTTTTGGTATGTACATTGGGGGTGACTAGAGCGAGGTTTCTTTCGAAAACCGGCTCGTTCTGATTCTCAATATGGTCACCAGGGCAACGTGCTTGAAATCGGTTTCCGTCAATTTCGAGGAGAACGGCTTGGAGGATGGAATCAATTTTTAGTGGGTGTAGGCCTAATGCAGTTTTGCAAGGGGAAGGTTCCTTTCGAAAATCAGCGCGATTTGAAATTCAATATGTCCGCCACGCTCACATCCTCAAAATAGGTTTCCACAATTTTAATTTCCATATGCAAACTAGCCACTCCACTAAGCCAACTTCACCGTTATATCACCTTCAACCTTAATAGGCTGAGGGGTTATGCTCGCTTTGCGATGCTATTTTTTTGTTTGCAACAGTGTTTTTCGAAATGTAACAGTTGTACAAGTATCACTATATATTGGTCTTTAGATCACGGCAATGTGCAAACTTGTTGAATTAAATCTTTCTGAGTAAACTTTGTATAAATTAATCATTGTAGCGTGGAATATTGGATTCAAAACCAAGCACTTTGATAAGTATGAGTTTAAGATCATAACTAGTGTATTTGTAGCTCATAATTTAGCAATCTTTGTCTGCAGTTTGACAACTTTGGGTGAGTGTTTGGATCGGGACCGTAACTTTTGATTATGCGCATGCATTGTGTATTATAATTTAATTGATTCTCATTTAAATAATCATGGCACCACATGACATTCTAGTATAAAAAGGTCAACGCGTCGGTTTTTGGCTCACCGTAGGGGAGTCTATACGATACCGCAGTGTCCGTCGTCCGTCGTCGTCGTCGTCGTCGTCAACGTCGTCGTCGTCGTCGTCGTCGTCGTCCGTCGTATCCTAGTTCAAAAACAGTGGCACGTTTTTTAACCGCTAGGCCTATGAACTTAAAACTTTGTACACATGACCCCCTAGGTCAGATGACCCCTGACACTAAATTTCTGTCCGATCTGATTCTCTACTTGGCAACCAGGGGGCAAAATGTGGATATCTAAAAAGTGTGATATCTCGCTTATTAGTGACTTGTTTTCGATAAAACTTTTGTGGTAGGTACTCATAGCAAGGATACATCATATATCTTACGGGTTTTTAATTTGATCTACTTTTCAAGGTCGCAGAGGTCAAATGGCGTGAATTGGCCGTTTGAGTGTAACTATGGCACGTTTCTCAACCACCAAAGCTATGAGCTTGAAACTTGGTACATATAACCCCCTATATCAGATAACCTCTGGTGCTGAATTTCAGCCTGATCTGATTCTTGACTTTGCCACCAGGGGGCCAAAACAGAAAAAGTAAGAAGTGCAATAGCCTGCTTATTAGCAAATTGTTTTTGATGAAATTTTTATGGCAGGGACCCCTAGCAAGGTTACCTCAGATGTTGCACGATTTTTCGGATTTGACCTACTTTTTAAGGTCGCAGAGGTCAAATGGCGTAAATTTGCCGTTTGAGTGTAACTATGGCACGTTTCTCAACCGCAACAGTTATGAACTTGAAACTTTGAACAAATGACCCCCTAGGTCAGTTGACCTTTTACACTGAATTTTGGTTCGGTCTGATTATTGACTTGGCCACCAGGGGCCCAAACTCAAAACTCAAAAAGTGTGATTTCTCGCTTATTACTGATTTGTTTTTGATAAAAGTTCATGGTAGGTACTCCCAGCAAGGATACATCACATATCTTACGGGTTTTTGATTTGACCCACCTTTCAAGTTCACAAAGAGTTTTAATTTTGTGTAATGATGCATCTAAGAAGCCACTATTTGTATGCCAAGTTTCAGCCAGATCGGAATTCAAATATGGCCGAAATTGCATGTTTTGTGGGTTTTTCCTCGTATTGTGGCAATCCAAAGGTCGTGAGTTCAAACCCCGGTCAAGGACAGCCAAAAATATTTTTATTTTTCATCTTTCCCTTTTTTCTTTTCTGAGTTCTATCTTACATTTTCTTCATTTTTTGATTTATTTGGTGCCATAGATTTAATTAGGCGGCCATCTTGGAAATCGTTTTTTGCCGATTGCTGTAGTGTAACGAGTGATGAAATTGTTATGGTCAGGTGGATGTGTCTACATCACATATCACCCTGGTTTGTTATTTGACCTACCTGTCAGGGTCACTGAGGTCAAAGTTAAAAATATATTCACCGTGACCATTGTCATGGAGTGGCACGTTTCTTCACTATCATTTTCACCTAGACTCTACAAGCTTGGAACCACAAGTCTCGGATTCACCACTTGGCCAGGGCCGGCTCTGAACTGGTCACAGATGCATGTATAAATTATGAGAGGCCTACATACTGTAGCACTTTCTGTAACTGTCTACTAAAAATACTTACGGTGAGCACAATGGCCCCTGGCCGTTTCATTAGCTCACCTCTTAGCAGAGGTGAGCTTATCCCATACCGTGGCGTCCGTCGTCCGTCGTCGTCGTCGTCGTCGTCGTCCGTCGTCCGTTAGCAGGGCACGTTTCGTAACTGTTAGAGCTATTGAGTTGAAACTTGGTACACATGTACCCTTATGTAATGACACCTTGGAGACCAAGTTTCGGTCCGATTCGTTTCATGGTTTGGCCACCAGGGGGCCAAACGTTAGTGAAAATATGCAATATCTCCCTTAATAGTAGTCGGGAAATTTTGAAAAAAATATGGTAGGTACTTCTAGCAAAGGTGCATCATATATCCTCCGGGTTTTTGATTTGACCTCCTTTTCAAGGTCACAGAGGTCAAATGGTGTAAATTGGCCGTTAGGATGTAACGATGGCACGTTTCTAAACTGTAATGACTATTGATACCAAATTTGGTACACATTTACCCCTTAGTCAGGTGATCTCAGGGACCAAAGTTTGGTCCAATATGATTCACCACTTGACCACCAGGGGGCAAAATCTAAAAACCTTAAAAATGTGATTATTCCTTAACTTCTTGCCCGATTGCCACCAATTTGATATCATGGGTACATCTAACCACCATACAGTATATGTCACACAGGTTTTTAATTTGACCTTCTTGTCAAGGTCAGAGGTCAAATGGCATAAATTCGCCGTCAGGCCGTAACTATGGCACGTTTCTTAACTGCAATGACTATTGATCACAAATTAAGTACACATGTACCCCTTGGTCAGGTGATCTCAGGTACCGAAGTTTGGTGCGATCTGATTTGCCGTTTGGCCTCCAGGGAGGGGGCCAAATCCTAAATTCTTCAAAATGCCATTATTCCTAGTAATGACTTGCCCGATTGGCACCAATTTTATATCATAGGTACATCTAATTCTAACAACCATTCAATGTGTCACCCGGGTCTTCTTTGATTTGACCTACTTTTCAAGGTCACATAGGTCGAATGTACTGTAAATTGGCCATTTTGGGGAAATTGTAATTGCTTGGACCTACATCAAACCTAACACTACATGACACAATACCATGCTCTTTATCCATCTTTCCTCCACATGAGGTGAGCACAATGGCCCTGGCCATTTCATTTTAGATTGACCCATGCTGCAATAAGACGTTAAAACCTTAGCTTGATGACCATGCTTTGATGCCAAAAACCATATGTTGCGGATGTGCAACATGCAGCTAAAACTCCTGTGTATTTTTCCTGATAATTAGCTCAGTGGATCACTGGGGAGCCAGGATTGCTGAGGTATTTAGAAATTGGTATCGAGTATCTCTCCTAATGGGGTTCGAGTCACGTGCTTTCTTTCCTGGAAATACTTTTCATAATTGGTGGTTGCTCACAGAGTAAGTATGCAAAAGGGCCCAGTTCTATCAAATTTGCCTAAAATCTTGTAGCGTTATAATCGCGTATATCACTTCAAGGTTCCCAAAATTACTGAACTAATATTCGTACTCTTTAGAGTTCTACAAAGCTGCCATTCAAGTTCTTTATTCTGGCGTAGTGTTTTTGGGTCAATCTCCCTGTGCTTTGCACTCGTGTGATGATGTTATGATCATGCCACTGTATATTTGGATTAACTTTATTTTAACCGGGTGTTGGTACATTGTGCCTCGTTATTAGTTATTGGTCCCAGATTTTTGGCTCACCGTCAGGGGAGTCTATACGACAGCCCTGTGTCCGTCGTTGTCGTCGTCGTCGTCGTCCGTATCCTGCTTGGCACGTTTCTTAACCGCTTGTGCTATGAACTTGAAACTTTGTACACATGACCCCCTAGGTCAGAGGTACTCTGACACTGAATTTCGGTCCGGTCTGATTCATGACTTGGCCACCAGGGGGCTAAAAGTTAAAAGATAAAAAGTGTGATATGTCTCTTATTAATGATCCGTTTTCAATAAAAAATTTATGGTAGGTACTCCTAGCAAGGATACATCACATATCATACGGGTTTTTGATTTGACCTATTTTTTAAGGTCACAGAGGTCAAATGGTGTAAATTGGCCGTTGGGATGTAACGGTGGCACGTTTCTAAACTGCAATGACTATTGATCCCAAATTTAGTACACATTTACCCCTTAGTCAGGTGATCTCAGGGACCGAAGTTTGGTCCAATATGATTCACCACTTGACCACCAGGGGGCAAAATAAAAAAACCTTAAAAATTTGATTATTCCTTAACTTCTTGCCCGATTGCCACCAATTTGATATCATGGGTACATCTAACCACCATACAGTATATGTCACACAGGTTTTTAATTTGACCTTCTTGTCAAGGTCACAAAGGTCAAATGGCGTAAATTCGCTGTCAGGCCGTAACTATGGCACGTTTCTTAACTGCAATGACTATTGATCACAAATTAAGTACACATGTACCCCTTGGTCAGGTGATCTCAGGTACCGAAGTTTGGTCCGATCTGATTTGCCATTTGGCCTCCAGGTAGCCACTTTAACCCATCCTGGGCCATGCAGCTTGAAATCATGTGACATCAAGACGCAAGCTGATTGGCCATAGCCTCGCCGCCGATGCCAAGTCAGGCTGCCATCCGTAGCACACCTGGCTTCTTCTTACGTTCAAACACGGCGACACGCGTCAAAAGTCAAACCTGTTAGATATTTGGCGTTTAGTTGCGGCAAGTCGCGTTCGCCGCTGCACTCGTAGCAGACTAGGGATTTTTCACGCGTTCAGGACACTTGCGGCAAAAAATGCCTGTGAACGCCGAAGTTGGCGGCTGGTGTGCTGCGGGCTTTAGTGCGGTGCATTTCGTAACTGATTTAAGTCTGGACTTAAAACTTGGTACACATGTACCATTAGGCCCTGGGGCGATTCACACTATATTTTGTTCCAAAATTATTCTTGGTTTGGCCGCCAGGGGCGAAATGCGACAATATAAAACACACAATATGACCCGTGATTTTGGTGAGATTTTCATGAAATTTTTTTTAGTACACCTAGCAAGGTTACTTCATATAATATACGAGTTTTCGGTTTGACCTACTTTTCAAGGTCACAGAGGTCAAACTTCGCTAAATCACCGATAGGCGGCACGTTTCGTTTATATTTGAGCTAGAAGGTTCTTAACCAGTGTGGACATGTATGTAGGGACCCTCTATTCTACCCAATAATTTCGGACGGCTCCAACATCATTTCTATTAGAAAAAAGGGGTTTTTCGATTTTGGTAATCTCAGCCCTGAGACTTCAAATGAATCCAATCTGCCAATTTTTGAAAATGACTGAATGTCAAGATGAAGAGAAAAATTACATTAGAACTGATTTGCACCACATTGTGGCGCAAGTGGCCACTGAATGATTGTGTAATTTGAATTTGAATTCCCGCTACCACCAGATGACATCACTTCCTGCGCGCATGTCACAGATGGGATCCCTGCGCATACATGGCTTGCAATTAAGAATATTTTTCCTGGAGAGGACAGCTTTATAAAATCCACAAAAATCTTCAAGATACCGATAAAAATATCATAAGCTGATTTTTAGCTCACCTCTCTGAGAGGTGAGCTTTTCCTTTGGCGTGGCGTCCATCGTCGTCCGTTAGTAGGGCCAATTTCGTAACTACTGGGGCTATTGACTTGAAACTTGGTACACATGTTTCCCCATGTAATGACACCTGGATGACCAAATTTCAGTCCGGTCTGATTCCTGATTTGGCCACCAGGGGGCCAAAACTAAAACCATTAAAAGCGTGATATGTCTCTTATTAATGATACGTTTTTAATAAAAGTTTTATGGTAGGTACTCCTAGCAGGAATACATCACATATCTTATGGGTTTTTGATTTGACCTACTTTTGAAGGTCACAGAGGTCAAATGGCGTAAATTGGCCGTTAGGATGTAACTATGGCACGTTTCTAAACTGCAATGACTATTGATCCCAAATTTAGTACACATGTACCCGTTAGTCAGGTGATCTCAGGGAAGTTCGGTCTAATATGATTCACCACTTGACCACCAGGGGGCAAAATCCAAAAACCTTAAATATGTGATTATTCCTTAACTTCTTGCCCGATTGCCACCAATTTGATATCATAGGTACATCTAACCACCATACAGTGTATGGCACGCAGGTTTTTAATTTGACCTACTTTTCATAGTCACAGCGGTCAAATGGCGTCAATTGGCCGTCAGGCCGTAACTATGGCACGTTTCTTAACCACAATGACTATTGATCACAAATTAAGTACACATGTACCCCTTGGTCAGGTGATCTGAGGTACTGAAGTTTGGTGCGATTTGATTTGCCGTGTGGCCTCCAGGGAGGGGGCCAAATCCAAAATTCTTCAAAATGCTATCATTCCTTAATTACTTGCCTGATTGGCACCAATTTTATATCATAGGTACATCTAATTCTAACAACCATTGAATGTGTCACCCGGGTCTTTTTTGATTTGACCTACTTTTCAAGGTCATGAGGTCAAATGTACTGTAAATTGGCCATTTTGGGGAAATTGTAATTGCCTGGACCTACATCAAACCTACCACTACATGACACAATACCATGCTCTTCATCCATCTTTCCCCCACATGAGGTGAGCACAATGGCCCTGGCCATTTCATATTCATTATCAATGGGGGTCAATAAAGCTTTCTGGGTGATTTTTTTGGTTTGATTTCATTGTATTTCCTCGAGAAAAATGCTAGAAATCATAAAATTTTCTGCCAAATTTTGAACGTAGGGTATCAGCACTGACAGTAGCTGCCAGGAAAACGACAAACTAACAGTGACAAAGAGCGTTTGATTCTCCAGGTATATTTGTTTTCTTTAATATTTAGATCATTGCTTGAACTATGTTTATTTCTGGCCTGATCGGGTTTTTCACACGGACAAGTTCATGTTTAGAAAACTCGCGCAAGTGTACACAGCAATCATGGTTGTATTTTGCTTGTCTTGTTTACGCGCAATGGCTTTGCCAAAGTCAGGTTTGAGCAAGTCCCATCTGGTTCTCAGTTTCCTCTTGTTCAACAGTTCAGACGGCGAACAACCAGTAACACTGTGTGGTGTGCTCCGGTAGGTTAGTAGGAAGTTATCCAGCTTGTGGCTCTCTGGACATGTGACTCTTAGAAGTGTCAAATTCAGAATGACAGCTGATATCTCCGATGGACGGTATAGGCCTGGAATTCTGCACAAGTACTCAGAAAATATTGAATGAATTCAGTGAAAGGCAGCTCAGAATCAATGCCAGGGTTCTAATTCATTGATCTGTTGCAAAAGAATGGTCAGGGTTGGGGTGAGAACTCTTAAATTTTGATGTTGACTCTGTCCGATAATAGGTCATCGTACTTTTGAAATGTAGATGCATCATTGATGTTTACAAATGTACATACCTGGGATTGTCAATATGTTGAAAAAAGGGTTCTTCCCCTATAACCGAAACCATTCAAAGCAAATGGTCGCACACCACAAGTTCTTTTGTTCATTGTGCCTATATTGAGGTTTGTTTGGGCCAGCAGCGACTTTCTCCGCCAGGTGTAAAGGGGTCTGTTCAGAGCCAGAGTATCAACTGATGTCAAAATCCCCCTTCCTAAAAATATTTTCCCATTTTTTAGTTGCCTGACATGAACTAGGAAAACTGACAAAAGAAAGCAGTAGGCTAATTGCAATCAATTCTATGCTTTGCCCATGCTTAAGTTATGTCCAGCAAAATGGCGGATCACCATCAGTCAGAGTTGCGTATTCAGACCTGAACCATGCGTCACAATGTGCGCTTAAACATATGTTATCATGTTTTTTAGGGATGATCGACAGCTGCTGGATTTCAACGTTTCAGTGACCACGTAACAAATGAGACAGGAGCGGAGCTACTTTCATAGAACCAAACAAACACCTCGCACCTTGCACCTCCCATCCAACATCAGCGCTCGCCGGCGTGGTCATCAGAAGAACCAGTCAATTCTAGGATTTCATTCTTTTTCACTGTAATACTAAACTAAAAATAAAAATAAATCAACAGTATGTGGCAGTTGGTTTACAAAAAAAATCAGTGGTAAGTTTTTAGCTCAGCTGACTAAGTCAGCCGAGCTTGTCAAATAAGTTGTTCAGTGGCGTCTGTCTGTCCATCCATCCATCCATCCATCCATCCATCCCTCCCTCCCTCCCTCCCTCCCTCCCTCCCTCCCTCCGTCCGTCCGTCCGTCCGTCCGTCCGTCCGTCCGTCCATCCGTCCATCCGTCCATCCGTTAAACCCATGGTGCACATTTTGTAACCATAAGACCTAGAGACTTCAATTTTGCATTTCTGGATACTTCTGGTCAAACTCTACTTTCAAAACAAAATTTGTCGCCATTCGACCTACTTCCTGCGAGCGAGAGTGCATGAAGGAAACTGGCCTATATCGGTTAGGAGCAGCAGAATTAGTCGAAATATGCTCTAATATTAAGATAAAATTCTTGAAAATCTATTTTATTGAGAAAAAGTTCAAAATTTTAACAGGAGAGGGCGCTACCTGCCTTTTAATTATTTCTGCCGATTCAAAATTCCCGCCCGATGACGTCAGCCATCAATGCAGTCTCCTATTTGCCAGTTCTCAAAACATGGCAGCTACACAACAAAAGCAGTAGCTCCAGGAATAAATCACTGTTCACTTCAGCTTCGTAATCGATTGTACCCCCCCACTTTATTGTGTTTTGTGTGGTGTTCCTATTCAATCAACGATGTAAGGCCTTATTATGTTGGTTTTAATTGAGAAGGTGCATTATAAGCGGCGTACGAAATACCGAAGCGGAGACAAAATGGCGGCATGTTGTTTACGCTTGGAGCTCAATGACACTCGATCAAGTACCCAATTTTCTGCTTAAAAAGTAGTCTGGTAGGCGATATTATCACCAGTTCATTTCAGTGGTAGTGATAAGGTCTTTAGGGACTACTTTCAGAAATTAGTTCTTGAAAATTTGGCCACATTTCTGTGAAAACGATATCGGAAGTGCATCTCTGTGTGTTCGCGATGATATCGCCGATGTATTTTGAAGTGGAGAATTCCCACAGTATGTGCAGTGAATCGGCATGATTCTGTTCGCCTATTAAGTTTTAGTTCTACGATTCTTTCATGAGTAAAAAGTAGACATTCTAAGCAATACAATAATGTCACTCCCATAAAAATTGATTGGAAATTGAGGGAGCTACGGCATTCTGTTCGGCAACTGGCAGCGCTGAAAAAATACATTGCATACTGTACATTACCAAATGGCACATTTTAAAAAGCGCTCATTGGACAACGTAGGGAATCACCAGAAATGACGTCATCGCTGGTCTAAATAGAAAACTACGGTGGCGCAGTAGAGCACACGAAAAGGTTTAGCATTAACTTCGTCATGCAAGCTTCAGCAACAAAACGATTTCTCATGAATGATTTATTTGATCATCATCAGCTTGTTTCCCCTGATAGATAAAAAAATGATTTACAATTTCCATCAAAGTTTTCTATTTTGTGTATAGTCACATGTTATTTAACTGGCTAACAGGCAAGGAGCCAAGCAGTTTTGAATATTCGCGGGAAAATACTTCGTACTTGTAAACGAGGCTATGACAATGAGTATCCTCATTCATGGCATAAACTTCATGTTTCGGTAAATATTTTCATACGATGATTTCACCCGAATTATGGTCAGGATTGAGGAACGAACAGTGGCATAATTATGTCAACCAAAAACATTGGTACCGTAGTGAACGCAAAAGGATATCAAATACCATGGAGCATGCCATTTTCATGCATAATGAACTAAACACCGGGAAGATATTAATGATATTAACTCAGCTGAGCGCCAGGCCCTTGGACCTCTTGTTACTTGCTCTTATCAATATGGGCTAAGAAAATCATATCCCTTGGACTTGGTTTTCGCCTTACACTTTTTGCAACTGGTTGGTTGTCCTTGATGTAAAGCTGACAGCTATTACTACATGGCTGTTCGGCTTAGGCTGGATCATGTTCACTGGACTAGTTTGTCACAATAAAACGACACTTGGAATTGATGTAAAGGTCCAGACTGTTTCTGGTGTGACCATGCAACTACGGTCACTTGTGTCTCAAACAGTTCTTCAAGGGATTTGATGTAAAGGTCCATACTGCCTTAACTGTTTGCCCCAAGGTTGAGACCATGCATTGACTGGACTCTTTTTTCACAACCTGCACTTCCAAGGAATTGATAGAAATGTCCAGACTGTTTTACTAGTTGTCCTAGGGTGTGACCATGCATCTAGTGGACTGTTTTGTCTCAAATTGAATTTCAACGGATTTAATGTAAAGGTCCATACGGCAGTAACTGGTTGTCTACTGGGTTGCGACTGTTGAAGAAAACGTGGCAACTAGTAAGATTTACTCTCTGCAACAAACTACCACTTGTAATCACAATCATTACATGAAGTTTTATGTACAATCAGATGGACCGAGCAAAGCTCCTGTTCTTCAAAAATTTGGCAAGTGGCCATCTGGGAAACCATTTTTAGCTCAGTTTTGTGACAGAATATTGATATAAACTGCCCCGGGAAAGAAAGCTGCACTATTACACCACTTCCTCTAAGGTCACAAAATTGACATCAATTGACCCAACTTTCAGTGGGGTGTTAGTGGTAGAAAAAAAGCGCCCAATCAGAGTGTCACTTGCATCTGAGTCTCGGAAAAATATCGACCATTAGCTTCAAGATGTACTATCGATTGTACACGCTGTTGCACGTACTTGCTTAGGTCTAAGGTAGATCACATAGATTTTCAAACATGGCGTCGCTTTCACAATTTCAATGTGAGAAATTTCAAGTTTGAGAATTAACTGACGTGCAGAGGATGAAGAAGCTGATCATGACACTGATATCGGTAGGTCTAGTCAGAGATGTGGTTGATTGACCCACTTCAATCTGAGCATTAAAGGGTAGAACCGACTTTTCGTGTTGAAAATTATCTTCCTGTTTTTGGGGTTCGACACGTCGTGACCACATAACCTACACTGACATTGCCGATATATTTCATTAAAAGATACTTCGAAAAAAGGTAAACGGTCCCACGCCAGACAGATGAAACGACAGATGAAATCACGTGGATCACATGGATGAGAAGCAGTTGCTAGGTGTCAAAGTTTAACAGCGCTATGAAAGACACATTTTCATCAGTTGCTATTCTTAGATCATCCGGGTGATTTTTGATAATCTTGAATTTTGAAGGCTCTTCGTTGAATCACACGTCCCTTGCTGCAAGTTTATTCTTTATTTATTGATGACATACAAATTCCTCTACAGAAGGTTTAACAGCATAAAAGCAATGTATCATAAAGAATTAAAATGTTAGGAGCTACTTACATTTACATTTTATTAAGACCTGTTTTTAGCTCAGCTGACAAAGTCAGCGGAGCTAGTAGAATAGCTGTTCAAATGGTGTCCGTCCTGCAATCCATCCATCTAGGGACCCATCTGTGGACAAAATTGGACATTTCTGATTGGGAAGGCCTAGCCACTTCGTTGACGGTGCTAAATTAGGAGTTGCCCAAGGTGAACTCAAAACACGAAAAATCAGCGCGATCCGACCTGTATTAAGAGAATGAGGTCATTTCGCGTTTAGATTTCTTTCCCTTTGTACCTCGGTCCACAGAGCAAATATTGTTTTCAAATGTGGCTGAATATTTTTTAATATTTTTTCATTTTTTACTTTTAATGGAATTAATATAGTTTTCACCGCCAGTTGGCGCTGCAGGCACATTTACTGAATTTTGGCGATTTCAAATTTGGCGGTGGCTCAACTTTTTGCAAGCAGTGCCGCTGATTGGCCGATCGATAGAAGAGATGCCACCATTTAAAAATGGCGGTAGTCGCTGCTTCAATGAAGAGGCGTGAACTTTCTCATGTTCAATCGGTTGATACTCTTTTAATCAACATGACCATGTACCTGAAATTTGTTTAGGTACTGAAAAGAGTCTATATAATTCAGATTTATCGATAGTTTTTTATAATATTGCGGAAATTTTGTGCACAAATTAGCGAAAGTTGGTGCTCGTCTCATGTCATTTTAGAGCGAGAAATTTGTTTCCGTCGATCTCTACCACTGAAAAATCGCTTGCATAGCTTCGAATTTTTGTGAAAATAAGTATCTGAACTTGGTTTCAAATAGTCTAGAGAGTTACCTTTGTGGTGATACATATGGTATGTGATAAATATTTGTGGAATTTGTGAAATTCGGTTTTCAAACGTGCCGATGATGCAAGCGATCTCGCGTGAATTTTGCAAGTCCTGATATGTCGACCGGGTGTCAAAAATCACTCGCCTAAATTCAATTCAAAGATCAAAAATAATATCTGAACTTAGTTTCAAATAGCCTACGCAATTATCATTTCGGTGATATATAATGCATGCATGTAATAATTGATTAATCTGCCTAAAACGCGCTATTAAAACGGCGAAAGATCGTGATATTCTGATAAACGCTCTGGTGGCGGTCGCACTAAATAACGACCGGTAGGGCCCGGCGTCTGGCGGAGAAAAAAGGTTGCGCCCGGAGGTTGAAACGGGATTTTTATGCACTTTTAACTGTATATATATGTTGTTTGGACATGTATTTCTAACAGTTCTGTAACTTTGATGACCAAGCTTGCGCCCAAAGTTGGTAAAATTGATGGTATGCTTGTTTATGGACTGCGCTAGCGACCGGAGAATTCGCCGTCGGCCATTTTGGATACGGTCCCTGAGTTGTTGTGGTTGGCAATTTTGCAACAAATTTCGCCATTTACGTTTGTTTACAATTATTTTGAAAGTCACATTATGACATCGTAGTATGAATTCCACTGCAGTTTCGTTACGCAGCAATGCTCATGTTTTTGGTTTGCAATCCTGTACTGTCTGTACACTGCGCTGTGCATGGCTGTACTGTAGCTGTAAAAAAGACAAAAACCATAGCCTAGCCCTATAAGGCTATAGGACAGGCTTAGAGTATAACTCAACAGGCCCTCATGATTCATTTGATGGACACCTTATTTGATAGTATTTCATCATTAAGTCCACTAGATCCTGTTCTGTCACATGTCGTAGACGATAGACAATTTTCAAAATGTAGTACACCACTCGCTCATCTTTAAGCCCAGCTCTCGGCTCACATCATGTGGGCACGGTTGGCTGTTGAGTGTTATGGTTCAGTCTGTGAGACTAATTTAAAGAGGTTACACTTTTATTTTGAATTGGAAAACAGCCCACAGGACTGACTTTTCACTGAGTAATAAGTGTGCCCTTCGAAGGTTAAGTCTCTTTCTGGATTTGTTTCCATGGATGCCTTGTTCAGGATATCATCTGACCGATGCCTGATCAAGCACAGACTGTATCCGGTGGTGTACATTTCTCCGTCTATGTCACCCTTTTTTATTCAGTCAGTGTTAATTTCTCTTCTCTTTTTTTACAGATTAACTGTTGTTGGTTATTGCAAGAGGAGTCGTTGGCACATTTCAAGTCCAGGAAAGCACTTGCTGTTCCCACATTCAGAGTAAGGTGTGCTTACTCGTTTTACTGCTTTCCATTCCCGGAGAGCGTTATCAAATATCTGCCGCAAGGCAACAAATATCTGCCGCAAGGCGCTTCAAATATCTGCCGAAAGGCATCAAATATCTACCGCACCAATAAAGTTCATTTTGTTAACCAGCTCTTTATCTTCTTTTCTTCACATACAAAAAAGACCGTCCCAAACATTTGGCTGCATCCACTTCATCAATGTCCAGACAACAGTCGGTTCATTTGACCATTGTAAAGCACCAGGCCCCACCTCACAAAATACACTGTAATAATTATGTACCTTGTGTCCATGTGCATGTTATTAGTTCCACCTACGCTGCATGAAGACAAGGACTCCACTCTTTGACATCACGTACCACACAACTCCTTGACGTCATCACACACCCAACTACTGCAACGGCAATAGAAATGACTTTACGTCATAATACCAGGGTGACGTCAACTCAGTACTTCAGCATGCACTGATATAGCAAGAAGGTCTTTCGCATCAGCACTTCTGCGTGCTAGACGTTATAGCTTCACGTTGCCTCATAATAACGGTACCGACACACACTTGGCCCTTGCCTTCACCTATCCATTTCAGCTGAGCGCCAGGCCCTTGGGCCTCTTGTTATTGCATCATGTAACAAATATGAACATAGCTACACAAGGTGTGTCAGGTAATCGGAACAGCCACCCTTCCCTGCGGGTTGTACTAGGTTTTCTCATGGTTTTTTATACGAGGTAGGAGTATAGCAAAAACCTGATCTGAGGATGGTCTTTTTCATGCATGGTTTGTGACTTGAGTCCGCTTTTCTAATGGGCTATCATACAGAAAATGAGCCAATCAGAAGCTGGCTATCAGCCAGACTACGGTAAACTCAAGCCATGCCACAACAGCAAGATCGAGGTAAACAACATGGGAATTGCTAATTGTCTGTCGTTTGGTTTGGCTCATTATCATAATGCAATTTCGGAACTGAGGAACACCACTATCGGTGCTGAGACAAACCAGGCTACTGCGTGATAAATTTCACAAGTTTTCTGTCGGGAATAATTTGTGACCAGTAAGGAGGACAATAATGTAGGTGATGTGCAAACCTAAGGATTATGTCTGATCGGCCTTTTCCTTTTTTTACGTTTTCCTCATTTTGCCTTCCCTGTTCGCCTTTTTCCAACTTTGCCTTTCCTTATAATCTCGCCTTCCCTTGTATATTCTCGCCTTTTGCTTTTTGGCTCACCGTAGGGGAGTCTATACAACAACACTGTGTCTGTTGTCTTATTTTGCCTTATTCCCATTTGGCCTTTTTCCCTTTTCGCCAATTCCCTTATCGCCTTTTCTCATTTTGCCTAATAAATCAGCAGAGGCATGATATGGTAAACTTACTTGTCTAGTGACCCACCAGCTCCCGGAGGCCAATTTTCTTTGTCAGGGTTTAACTGTTTTTGTGTGGTGGGGGGGGGAACAGACTCCGCTTTTACCATGGTGAGTCCGAGATCTTTTTTTTCGTAAGGCCAGGCGGCCTGCTTGGATTTCGCATTCCGGAGAGTAGCTGATGAACGAGAGACACCATATGGGCTTTAATTTTCTGCAACATGATGGGGTGGGATGGGAGAGGTCACCTATTCATTTTGGGGCCGATTTAACATAAATAATGGCTGCCAGGCACCATCTTGGATTTCACATCCTTGACTGTAACTGCAGAACAAGTTGGGGCTTGAATTTTCTGTGACATGATGGGATGGGGTGGGAGAGGTGATTTTGGGCCCGATCCAATATCAAAGATGGCTGCCAAGCGGCCATTATGGATTTCACATCCTGGACTGTTAATTACCCCATGGCCTTGAATAATGTGTGACATGATGGGCTGGGTTTCCCTAATATGTGGCACATTCTGTCATTATTTGTCCAGGAGTCTTTTTACTAGGTATCCCAAGTGCCGACCCGATTCACCAATAACGCATGAGTGAACGTGCACAAACAACCAAATTCATCATTTCTAATCAGCTGTTGTGGTCAAAGTTCTTGATGAATTGTAATAAAAATTATATAAAAAAAACCCTCTGTCTTTCTTCTTTCCAATGGTACCTCCCACAATAGAATTAAATTTTACTAACCTAGAGAAAGTCTACACTTAATTAGCAACGTTTTGGCAGAGAGACACCATTGTTTTAACTTTTGGAGTGCGGGCAATTAGTCAAAATCACACCGGGTTCCTTCAAAACACGCGCGCAAAGTAACCGGAGCTAGAATCAAGTTGCAAATGGTATCATCTTCAAGTTTAAACTTCCTGCTATTGATTCGTATTTTTTTCAAAGAAAAAATATCTACCCATCTAATAGAATTTTTGACTCAAAATGTTCAAATGGCTGGCCAGCCTAAACTATACCACGGATACCTATCATTTTTATATCAGAAAAAAGCTTTTTTCATGAAGAAAAATAATATATTTGTTGCAATTCCATTTTAACAACCACGTGAATGCGCGGCTACGAAAACGAAGAGTAGCTCTGTCAAGATGGCGGCGCCCATGACACCAAATTCGAGGAGACAAGACCACTAATGAATATTCATAGGTTGGAGGGTCGAGGCCTATCAATTAGACGAGTGCATATTTTTTACTCTCAAGAACATATTTGGAGAGGTATTGAAAAAATATTTGTTGTGGCAAGTCTACAGATATAAAGAAATTATTTGACGAAAAAATTAATTTCGAATTTTGCTAATTGGGTAATAGGGGGCGTGTTTTGAGTTTTTTCTGCCAGTTGGCTGAAAAGAGTGGAAATATCAAAGTCTGTCTAATTTGTCGATTATCAAAATATTTCCGTGGTCAATCACCATTTTATTTTTCACCATTTACTTGCCCGACTGTCCGGAATAACATAATCTAAATTTCAGATTCACAACACCACGCGTTCTTTGATGCGTCGCTGTCAAACATTGACAATTTAACTGCTAAAAGGCTTAAAAAATCAATTGTGGTCTTGTCTCCGAGTGGTGCACAAACTCCACGTTCAGATGAATCTGACGACAAACTAAGGCAGATTTTCGATGAAATAGGTAAGGATGATGTTGTAAAATATGAAAAGTTACTGTACATGTAAATATATTTGTGTTTATACCGGATATAATTTCAGAACTGAGCAGTCTTTGCTGCCGTTTTGAAGGCAAGTCATTCAAGCTTGAAAATGAAGCTGGATCTATGCATTTCTCCGCTAGAAATCTGCAATCATCGGGCTTGATAAACAAAACTTATCCTTCATATTAATTCATGATAAAGTGCACAAACTATATATTCTGATAATTCTAAAACTTTTGAAGTAGATGAGATATTTAGAATGCATTAGACGATTGAAGCTAAACTTTCAGATTCCGCTATTGAAAATTTCTGTGACGATCCAAGCTATTTTTAGGATCACGTGATCTGAATAAGTGGCTCTCATTGGTCACTGACTGATGTTTGTCAACAAGCCCATGTGCTTTTTACTGGACTCCCACCTCTTTTGTGTATTCATTTGATGTCTGGTGTTTTTTTAATAGTATTTTGTGTTCTTCATTTGATAAATTGTGTTGAATGATCTATAGGCTTATATCCAATTTCTGTATTGGATTGAAGTGGTACAGCGTAGGCATACTTACTCTAGTCTTAATTGTGTTAAACATCGTTATGATGTCACCCAGCTACACTTGGAGGAAAGAAGAAATGAATAAACACCCTAAAAGATATTATTTAAAACATATTTATTTTCTGAATAATGAAGTGTACATTTGGTGGGTGAAACTGGAACTAATGGTACTCCTGTATTCCATTTTCAGGTGATGGTGTAGAGAAAAGGTTGGAGGCAAGATTCGCAACATCAGAGCGTGGGCGACCTCCGTCTCTACCTGATGACCTATCCAACTTTATATAACCTCATTGTTAGCAGTAGTAAGAGTGCATGTAAATGTACTTACTTAACTTGAGTCCTCCTCTCAAAAATGAGAGCTATGCAAAAGTTGTTGATCTCTGCATTTTTTGAAGGTTATCAAAATTATACCCAAAAGGCTCTAAGATTCTCCAGGTTTCCTACTGAACTGCTGTTAAGTGTATTATGTTTACTGAAAGGTTGTATCCTAGTGAAAGCATACAGAAAATTTCATGCAGTTATCTTATGCGGTTCAAAAATGGGGGCTCAACAAAATGTGCTGTTCTCGGCGTTTTTTGAAGATTATCAAAATTATACCCAAAAGGCTTCAAAATATCCAAGGTTTTCTACTGTACTGCTTTAAAGTATAATATGTACACTGAAAGGTGGTATCCTGATAAATACATACAGAAATTTTCATGCAATTATCTCTTACAGACTTTTTTTAATGATTTTTAGCTCAGCTGACTAAGTCAGCCGAGCTTGTCAAATAAGTTGTTCAGTGTCGCCGTCTGTCCATCCATCCATCCATCCATCCATCCATCCATCCGTCCGTTAAACCCATGGTGCACATTTTGTAACCGTAAGACCTAGAGACTTCAATTTTGCATTTCTGGATACTTCTGGTCAAACTCTACTTTCAAAACAAAATTTGTCGCCATTCGACCTACTTCCTGCGAGCGAGAGTGCATGAAGGAAACTGGCCTATATCGGCCTAGGAGCAGCAGAATTAGTCGAAATATGCTCTAATATTAAGATAAAATTCTTGAAAATCTATTTTATTGAGAAAAAGTTCAAAATTTTAACAGGAGAGGGCGCTACCTGCCTTTTAATTATTTCTGCCGATTCAAATTCCCGCCCGATGACGTCAGCCATCAATGAAGTCTCCTATTTGCCAGTTCTCAAAACATGGCAGCTACACAACAAAAGCAGTAGCTCCAGGAATAAATCACTGTTAACTTCAGCTTCGTAATCGATTGTACCCCCACTTTATTGTGTTTTGTGTGGTGTTTCTATTCAATCAACGATGTAAGGCCTTATTATGTTGGTTTTAATTGAGAAGGTGCATTATAAGCGGCGTACGAAATACCGAAGCGGAGACAAAATGGCGGCATGTTGTTTACGCTATGTGCAATAATCTTGGAGCTCCATGACACTCAAGTACCCAATTTTCTGCTTAAAAAGTAGTCTGGTAGGCGATATTATCACTAGTTCGTTTCAGTGGTAGTCATAAGGTCTTTAGGGACTAAATTCAGAAATTAGTTCTTGAATATTTGGCGACATTTCTGTGAAAACGATATCGGAAGTGCATGCTCTGTTCGCGATGACATCGCCGATGTATTTTGAAGTGGAGAATTCCCACAGTATGTGCAGTGAATCGGCATGATTCTGTTCGCCTATTATGTTTTAGTTCTACGATTCTTTCATGAGTAAAAAGTAGACATTCTAAGCAATACAATAATGTCACTCCCATAAAAATTGATTGGAAATTGAGGGAGCTACGGCATTCTCTTCGGCAACTGGCAGCGCTGAAAAAATACATTGCATACTGTACAATACCAAATGGCACATTTTAAAAAGCGCTCATTGGACAACGTAGGGAATCACCAGAAATGACGTCATCGCTAGTCTAAATAGAAAACTACGGTGGCGCAGTAGAGCACAAGAAAAGGTTTAGCATTAACTTCGTCATGCAAGCTTCAGCAACAAAACGATTTCTCATGAATGATTTATTTGATCATCATCAGCTTGTTTCCCCTGATAGATAAAAAAATGATTTCCAATTTCCATCAAAGTTTTCTATTTTGTGTATAGTCACATGTTATTTAACTGGCAAGGAGCCAAGCAGTTTTGAATATTCGCGGGAAAAAACTTCGTACTTGTAAACGAGGCTATGACAATGAGTATCCTCATTCATGGCATAAACTTCATGTTTCGGTAAATATTTTCATACAATGATTTCATCCGAATTATGGTCAGGATTGAGGAATGAACAGTGGCATAATTATGTCAACCAAAAATATTGGTACCGTAGTGAACGCAAAAGGATATCAAATACCATGGAGCATGCCATTTTCATGCATAATGAACTAAACACCGGGAAGAGTTTAATGATATTAACTCAGCTGAGCGCCAGGCCCTTGGGCCTCTTGTTTGAAATTTAGTGAGTTGCAGCAGAACCCGCTGTTTTTTATCGTAAGTCAATTTTGCCCCTGGGAGCATATTTAGC
Source organism: Lineus longissimus (assembly GCF_910592395.1). Taxonomy (NCBI): domain Eukaryota; kingdom Metazoa; phylum Nemertea; class Pilidiophora; order Heteronemertea; family Lineidae; genus Lineus; species Lineus longissimus. Next base: position 14,958,966 of record NC_088308.1, on the reverse strand, counting down.
ACATATTTTAGGCAATTTCCAATCACCTGAAGACCAAGAAAATAAATAGAATTACACACAACCTCCATCTAATGTAGGAAAACCAAAAAGATGGACAATCAGAGGTCAATATTTTTACTTAGCCCCCCTCAAATATGCCCCCGAGGCCATTTTGGCTTACACCTCGGTGCATTTGGGAGCATTTTCAAGGAGCTTTTTTGAAAAAAGTATGAATGCCATTGCCCTTATCTCCCATAAACCTTCTGTCTGGGGTCCATATTCCAGGAAAAAGCCATTAAAATGGATATTTGAGGCTTAACCTTCATTTCTGAGGGGTGGCAAAAGTGCTTTTTCTCAGTTTGGGGGGGGGGGACCTTACCGACCAAAGTGAAAAAAATTCATAATTCGCTTATTTTTTGGCCGATTTTAAAAAATGAGGTACCATATTACTCAGAATTCAATTCCTCATCCAATGAAACACCTGAAGACAAACTGAGATAGTTTTCAAAAAATCACTTGGGATACCTATTTTTACTAAGGTAAGTAAGTGTGATATAGGCATATCACTATGTTTACAAATTTGAGGTTGAAAGAGACCGACCAGACACTTTCCATGTTGTGTACATTGTACACAAGTATTTCAGCTGTGCACCTTGCCAAGGTCAACAAAAAATTTGTTGGCTATTCATCCTAAAAATGCAGGTCATAGATTTTTTTGCTTCTGATTTTCAGAATGGTTACCAGAGTATGCAGCATATCACACGTTGGATACAACAGAGCTACAAAAAGATATAGATAAATACATGGCTGACTTTGACAAGAAAAAACTGGAGGTAATTTGTTTATTTATTGAAAATTCATGGATGCCACAAACTAGTTATACAACCCAGTATGGCTGTCCAGACACAAAGAAAAATTAGGAATACAAAAACAGTGATTGGGCAGCTGATGAATTAAGTTACCCTTGAAAACAGTTGCTTTCTAATACATATATCCGGGACAGATTTCAGATATCTTTGGATTTCGTACTGTCTCCTCTAATGCCATGTAATAAGAGAGATGAACGATGAGCCGTAAATTGTCCTCAGGCACACGTGATATTTAAGAATCATGGCCAATGAGTTGTACAGTTTTCCACTGGGTTCAGTGTACTTTGGACAGTTTGGTTGTATGACTCGTTGGCCAGACCAAATGAACAGTTTCGAGTCCTGGGTGTTCTGCTTGGTCAGACCAAATGAACAGTTTTGAGTCTTGGGTGTTTTGCTTGCCTAGATCAACATTAAATGCTGTTAAGTCTAATCTGAAGCAACAAAGTGGTTGTACGACTCTTCTGTTGCCAATCAATGCCCAACTCTGGTCTCGCCTTTGGAAAATGACACAACTTGTAATTATGTTTAAAATATACAATACACCAACAGATGATTATAGCTCGGGATAGGGTGTTCCATATCTGGATTGATGTAACTTTGAAATTTACTTCATAAATGTTAAGATGAAAATGGGGGTGGAGTATATGGTCAGCATGAGGTAGATTTAGTTGTAGTAGATAAGCTGGTCTGCGATTGAGTCTTATGTTTTAGAGCTACATCCATAAATAATAAAACAGGCTTTGAAATAGGCTCGCCTTTCACATAGGGTAACCCAGTTTGAATTTTGATATGACTGCAATTTTTTTATAGCCCCTGTACTGATACTATAATGTTGAAGGTTGTTTACATCAGCAGCGGATAAGCGTTAACTAAGCAACCATAATCAATAAGTGATAAAATTGTACAATGATAAACCGTTGCAAGCATTTCTCGAGGAACCCAACATGACAGTCTTTTGAGAAAATATAACCTCTGGTTAACAGATTAACTAACTCTTCCGTGGCCCACGATCTGTTACAAAGTGACTTGAATTGTCTAGCAATTAGGTCTATCACATGGAAACTCAATTTCAAAGCGGTGAAAAGTAAAGAAGTAATTTTTTCGTCCTGTCGGCCAGCTGGCAACCACACACGTCTCACTCTTAATAACGAACTCATCAGCAGAGGTTCCTCTCACAAGCACCTTAGAATGATCTTAGATGAAAATCTCAACTTCAATGAGCATCTCACTAAACTTATTGTCAAATGCAATCACATGTTCAACCCAATGAAAGCTCTCACAACCACTGTCCAATCATGTCATCTCGAAAAGATGTTTGTCTCATTTAACCTCCCTCACCTAGAATTCGGATATATGCTCTTTGGTTCTTCAAGCCAAAATCTAATCTCGCAACTTGATAAAATTCACTACAGAGCGGCACTCATTGTCAGCGGCTGTATCCATGGAACCAACACACAGAAAGTCTTTAAATGTCTTGACTGGTGTCCTCTCTCCACCAGACGGAAGGAAAAAAAGTTAGCTCTCATGTATGATCTTCATCACAATGCTCTTCCTAATTATGTAGAACAGTTATTTACTGCATACCGTAATCCTGCACCAGTTCGGAGACTTAGAAATACTAGCCAATTTCGCTTACCTCACAACATGTCTCAAAGACTTCGTAAATCAACGGTACCTAGTGCAATCAAAGCCTGGGATTCAGTTCCTCTTGACATCAGACAATAATTCACAAAGAATTCTTTTAAATACAGTCTTAAGATTCACCTTAGTGGTCGTAAAAATCTCCTGGTTTCAACTAAGCTGGATCTATGCTGATCAAATGAAGTTTCTTTAAATAGAACCAGAGCTGACTTGGTTTTCAACAGCCATTTCTTTTCCCACAATTTTACTACCGTCACAAATCCCTCATGCAAGTGTGGATATCATGCACAGATTACTAGGCACCTTCTTCTGCAATGCCCTCTATTCCTGGCTAAATGCCGTGTGTTCTTTGATGACCTTGGACAGCTGCCCTCCTTCAATTCTCAACTATTCAACTCTCTTAGATGGTGCGAGAAGCTAGACATTTTACTTTACGGCCACGGCCTATATCCTCTTTCCACAAATAAGCTGATTATAGCTAGGTCTTCAAATTTTATTAATGAAATCATAAACTTCCTTAAAAATTAATCAATGTTGACATCTCTAGCTTCTCACCAATACTTTCTCTATGTTTTTATTTATATTTCATAACCTTTCTTAATTTTTCTCCTCATGCAGGCATACTTTGATTTTTATGTTGACGTTGCCATTACTGTATATATCTGTATTGTTAAATTTTGTTTCTATGCCCTGAGCTAATAATGCATTGCATCAGTCCTGGGCTTCTATCTTTATGTAACCTGTAAATACTTTAGTTAATAAATCAAAATTATGTCTAAAAAAAACCCAGATCAATGGTAGACATTACCAGCTATTGGGGGGCTGGCCAATTAAGCCACTGAGTGCACATGTTAAATTGGTCCTGGCAGGCCTAATGGAAAATTCAATAGGAAATATCACTAAAGTTGGCTTCTCAGGTGGGGTGTTAAAATAATCACGACTCCTCACTTCTGACACAATTCTATATATATCAAGGAATTTGCAGACAAAAAATTGTGAAATTTTCGTAAATTTTGGCTGAATTATTTGACCCTAAATTATCAAAAACCCTCATTAGGTTTCCAGAGCCTTTGATCCCGATTCGGATTTTATTTTATCTTCCCTCAAGATCGTCTATTGTTCCCGACCGATCGAGAGCCTAATTCCTCAACCCCAAAACAATATCAAGGAGGCTGATCCATAGATCAGGGCCTAATTCTAAACAATGCAGTCTGTGTCATCCGAGGTAGAGATTAATTACCAGTATATGTACTGTCACTGTTTAGTGTAGCTAGGACTACTCTAACTGGAAGCATGGTTGATTTTTGAAAATAGTGACTTTGATGAACAAAAATATTGCAAAGATTGTAAAAGTTATTTTGTTCTTTTTACGCTTTATATTTGGGCCAATTTTGTTTGAACTTTGACAAACTGATTATTGCATCTGTGACTGCATGAATATATGAGCAGTTTTTTGCAGCGAAGTGTCTCATCTTACAAAAAAAGAGGATTTGGTAGCACTATCTTTGCAATAATCCACAAAATATAGTGTTTTAATATTGGTCGAAGTCTTGCCTAAATTTTGTTGAAACCACTGACATTCCCCTTTCATGGAGTCCTGACAAAACTTTTCAAACCTATTCTACAGTAAAGCGCAACAAATGGACATTGAAATATAGTCAACATACCAATAAAAAGTTGACATGCGACCCTCTTTTAAAAAATCAAAGACATTTAATTTTTGATTAGCCTTCTTAGTAAATCCACTATTCCAGAACATTTGAAGTTCCAATTTTAAAAAGTAAAAGTACTGTAATTTTTACAAATAATTTTAATTTTACAGTTCCAAAATATTGTGCACTATATACTATAGAACGGAAATATTTCGCGTGCAGATTATTTTTTGCGAATTTCACGAGTAGGTAAGGCTTCCGAAAATATTCTGCCGTGAAAAATCTCTTTTAGCTTGACATCCAAGTCATTTTTGCCACGTTTCCACATGGGCACTGAATACAGCTTGGGCCAACAATGCCTACGTGTATACCCCACACAATTAACACTTGTCATAATTACACCTTACTTAAGGCGAGACTTTTTTTAGCTCAGCTGACAAGCTGAGCTATTCATATGAGTAAATGGTAGAATGAATGTCAGTCCGTCCGTCTGTCGGGCCGTCTGTCTGTCGGTCCGTCTGTCGGGCCGTCCGTCCGTCCTTTTTAACAGGCACGTTTCAAAACTATGGCGGATAGGCGATAGATTTTCCCTCTGAGGCGTTGAGACCCTTCAGGACTCCTGAATAGACCAAATGTGGGTCCGGCAGGATGAGCGGTTTGGCCACTAGGTGGCACCGAGCGAAATTTTCCAAAAACTTTTCCAGCAGCTGATTTCTCTTAATTCTTTAACTTGGGGATCATGAATCAAATATAATCTTATAGAGCAAAGCTTTCTATTTCATTATCAATAGGCGTGGTTCATGAATTTCTCACCAGGTGGTGTTACTGGCGCAATTTAGTGAGCACCCCCCAAAAAGAGCATTTTAAGTTTCGCGCGAGTTATCCCACGTGCAATCACACGTGCAGCGAACGTCACGTCTCGGAGTCTGCGCAGTTCAGACCTGAGGAGACCATGCTATGGAATAGATCGCGTTCTGTCAATTCAGAGGTAAGTTCTCATTAAATTCACAATTTCATAGGCGATAATATTTGGCTGCTTGTGTTATTGCATGTTGATGACATTAGGGAAGGCTTGGATTGTTTAATTGGATGTGATTAATTTGAAATAGTTCGTCGACGATCGTTGAAAAACGATCTGCGAAATGCAGCTTGGTCTGAGAAACTATGTCAAAGTCCGGCTTTAAATCATGGATTACTCAACAAATAACTCTTGTCACATAGCAGAACTAATGTGAATAAACAAGACAATAATAAACATTGTTCTGATATCATCGGGTAAGGTTGCCAATGTACAGAAACAGTGTAATTGAGGATCGTCTCCGGCGATTTGAAATGTCAACAAACAATAAATGCGATAGCTGATTCACACTGACACATGCACACTGTACATAGCACAATGCTTCAAACGGGGCCGATTCATCACTCTTATCACAATGGGTGATTTCAAAGTCAGTTTTTAGATTTAGTTTTAAAACTAAATGGAACACTAAAACCAGCATTGAAATGAAGTGGGTTTAAGTTTCATCATATTTCAAAGTCGGTGTTTGTTGGTTTTAGCATTATGTCCGGTTTTAGCTTAAAGCTAAGGGATGGTTTTAGTGGCAAAAACTAACACCGGGACTAAAACTAAAACTCTCCACAACACCAGAAATGAAATCAGTTCTGGTGTTAGTTTTGACACTCAGATTTAGCATTATCCTATTTCAAATTAGGTTTTAGTTTCACACTGAAACCAATTGGAACACCAAGGTCTGATCTTAATCCCAGCTCGGTGTTATATTTGGAAGTTTTGTAGTGCATTTTGTATTACCAATAAAACTAACACCTTAGGCATTAACACCGAGTGGATTTCAAAGTTGGTGTTGGTGTTAAGAAGGGAAAAAAATCATGTTGTTTGTACCATTTCAAGGAGTAGTTGCTGGTATTTTGAACGCTGATGGGAATGATGATGTACGTGACAGAAGACGACCAAATTTGTATTTCTGACAAATGTTTTCAATGTTTTGACAATTTTTATTTGAGGCGTCTGCTAAAATTCTTGTCAGGCAAGATCAGAAGCGGTTACAATAGGGAAACAACAGTAACAACGACAACAGCATGCATGTTTGGTTTTTCCAAGGTTTTATCTCTGTCCATCTTGGTGTTAGTTTTACCTGCAGAATAAAACCTCTTCTTAGTTTCAGCCCAGGTTTTAGGTGTTTAGATAAAACCAGGTGTTGGTGTTAAACTAAAACCTCGAATTGGTCTTATCAAGACATAGGTTTTTAGGGGTAGAAATTAAGAATAAAACTGACACTAACACCCAACACTAAAACCAAAACCAACATTGAAATCACCCAATGTATTCTCAATCATATCAATGAACTTCCTTGATCATTCGGCCCTAGCGCCTTATCAGTTGTTGTTGGCCTTGTATTTGATATAAAACTTGGCTAGCTTAGCTATCTATCAAAATTAAAATGTTATCTCCTCATGTTTTGCAGGAATGATCTGCAGCTGCATTTGAACATATTTGGTGACCACATCACAGATGACCAAGAGAGAAGATCGAGCTATGACTTTGCATATCCCATCGACTTCGGTGTTCACCAGTGCAATCATCAGAAGAGCCAGTCAATTCTAGTATTCAAGTATTTCATTCTGTAATACTTACCTCAAAATTGACTAAATAAAGAAAACCGCAAGTGGCAGTTGGTTAAAAAGATCAAGTCTATCTGTTTAAAGTTTTTACTTGCTATCAACATTTCAATGGTGGCATTCTGCTAAGGTTTGTTAAGAGTTTCACTTGACTTAAGCAGGGTGTACACTAGTAAAATATTAGCAACATTTTACCAACATTTTACCAACATTTTACCAACATTTTTACAACAATTTTGCAACAAGCCCTTCAAGGCCCTGTGTACACTAGCAACAAAATTGCAACAAATTAGCAACATCTTTACAACATGTTGGTAAATTGTTGCAAACTTTTTAGTGGGAACAAAGGGGAATATGTATTTGTGAGGGAAAATGGATGATTCCAAGGAGAGAAGATGTGTTTTGAGTGCATCTGCAGCAATTTTAGCTGACTTTGTTGAGAGACGGAAGAGGCAGCGAAATAACCAAAGAGAATATGGACCAGGCCCTGGATCAAAATGAGGGTGGATCATGGGGCATACCACTGCCTGTTAAAGGAGTTGCGGCTGACTGACAAGCCGTCATACAAAATCTTCCTGCGAATGGATGAAACTTCTAGAAGGTTTCATCACCCTAAGTAAGACACTCACTTGAGAGTTGCTATACCTGCTTCTTGTTCAAGTCACATGACCTCAGGTAGATCACATGACGCAAATCCTATTTCTGATTGGCTGAAGAGTTTGCAACATTTTTACAACATGCAACAAAGAATTGCATTGCATTTAATTTGCAACAATTTTACAACAATTTTACAACATGTTGTTAGACGCGTTTTGCTCTGTACACACTACGCAACATTTTTGCAACATTTGTTGCAACTGGAAATGTTGTAAAAATGTTGCTAATATTTTACTAGTGTACACAGGCCTTTAGGCAATAATAGAGTTGGGTAGAGCATTTTGTTGATGTTACCCTTTTAGTTAGGGAAACTGGTGCCTTCTGCATTAGGTGGACCCAACTTGCTCATCTGTCACACCGGCCTCACACGTCGGCAGTAGAGTTTAAGGTCCAGTCTGCGAGATTTACCCATTTCTACCCAGCCAAAAGCGGGTGATTGGGCTAGTCTCTCCATGTGATTCAATTCGCATGTATTCTTGTGTCCTGTGCTGAAAGGCTCCCTCCACAAGGGCAGACTACATCCGGTGGCACTAAAGTATGGAAGAAAGACAGAAGACGACCAATTTGTGAAAAGGATCATCATCATCATCATCATGGTAACAGCTGAGGATGAATCATGTTGCTGTGTGTAGAATTGATGGTCCAATATAGGTTAGGTTATCTGTTTGCGCACACATTGCAAGGGTGGAGCTTGCTTGAAGTAGATTGCGCCAGTCTACCGTAATTCACTGTTACACATCCAGAAGCTAATATCCTTAGGCTTTGAGTCCTTAGTTTAGTAGAGTTTGACGAGTAATGTAATATATACAAACAACGCAGCAACAACTCAGCTGAGCGCCAGGCCCTTGGGCCTCTTGTTATTAGTTGGTGCTCGGATTTTTGGAGGAATATATTTTTGAGGAGGACGAAAAACAAAAACAAAAGAAAATGCTTTTTGGCTCACCGTAGGGGAGTCTATGTAATACCGCAGTGTCCGTCGTTGTCCGTCGTGGTATCCTATT